>NC_044555.1:6345000-6446666 GCF_007565055.1 Rhinopithecus roxellana
TAGTTTTGCAGCAAGTATAGGAGACATTTGATATCTTTATAATATAAAAATAAATAAATATATTTAGAGTTTATATAAAGCTGTAAGAAACACTCTTTCAATTTAAAAAAAGAGTAAAAACAAGAAAGTTACTGGAAGGAAATTCAATAGCTAATAAAAAAGAAAAAATATTTCACGTTGTTATTGATTAAAGACATATGTATTAAAGAGAAATAAGATTTTTTGTATAAATTAGTAAAGAATTTGTAAAATGTGAATGCTAATGATGATATTAGTACAGTAAGAAAGGCATTTTTATGCATTATAGTAGGAATATAAGAGAATGAAAAAAGAAATTTGCTAATATATATCAAGTGTCTTAAATATATCCTAACAAGTGATCAGGTTATTTGACTTTCAAGAAGCTCTTTTATAAAATAAAATAAAATAAAATAAAATAAAATAAAACCCAGCTAGAAATGGACAGAGCAGTATTTATAGTAGTAATAAGTTGGAAATGTCTCAATGGAAACTCTTCAGTTTCACAAAGCAGTTGTTCAGTCTTTTGCAAATTTTACATTTTAGAAAAAGTAAATAAACAAAAGGACTCTGTTACAACTTTCATCCAAATTGCATTTTTAGTATGTGTAGTACCAATTATTAAAAATGTTGTAATTGCTAGTTATATAATTTCTGAGTGGTGAGCATTGAATTATTATGTTTTTTGAAGAATTTAACTAGTTTTAGTAAGTTTTAGAGACTGAGTTCAAGTATAATGTAAGAAAGTGCAGAAGATATTGATTAGCTTTCCAATAGTTTGTGATACCTTTTTGGAAATCAGTATCAAAAATTTAAGAAAGGTGGAGAATGATTTGTTCAACATCATCTTAATATCAGTCTAGATGGTTAGCTGGATAGCTGGATTAATACTTTGTGGGTCAAATGAAGTAAATATAAATTCTATTTATTTTATGGGTTATATCAATACACATGCTTTATATGAATAAGACAATACAATTTACTCTAAATTATTTTTCTGCAAAAATAAAATATTTTACATTTAGAAAAAAAAGCATAAAACAAATACCCATACAGTTATTTGTATATATTAAGATAAACTTATAATGCCTGTGATTCTTATTCTACAATCTTTTCTGGACAATGTCCTTATAGTCCTCATTCTGCAGAGTTGCTTATAAAATTCAATTTCAGTCAATATTGCCAGTTGCCTAAAATCTTACTCTTCCTTGGCTGCTCCCATCACAGCTTTGTATCAAGTTTCCAGAAGGGTATTTAGGAATATCTCTCTGTTTATTTAACCACATGCTGAGATGACCATGGTCCAAGTCAATATGACCTCACGGTGATTTATAGCATCACTGTGTCTAGCACTGAGAATGCATGAAACTTGGTCAGCGTCCCCATTTACATGAGGTAGTAATTTTCCTTCAAGAGAAGCAAAAGAGCCGGTAGCGTTTCCCAATACTCAGACAATTTACCAATCTCAATTTCCCTCCAGCATCCCCTTTTGCTACTTTCAAAATTATGATCTTCTTTCTTCTAGTCTAACACTGTCCTTCCAAGGAACATAGACTTCAGAAAAACAAAATTCAAGGAGATTGTTGTTTCCTATCTATACAAATCTACCTTATGGAAGCATCAGAAACTGATTTGTTTTACAGTAGAGAGGAAGTAAAATATAAAGAAAAAAGAAGAAAGCATGAACTAGTAACTCAACAGCCTTAACTAGCATTATTTCTATGAATGCTTTTCTTTGAGTGTAATAAGATTATTTTCCGTATTATCAACTTGAATAAAAATAATTTTAAAATTCTTATATAATTAAAAAGCAATAAAAATTTGTTTTAAAAAAGATGAGTTTTTAGTTAATGTAGCAAATAAATAGTAGTACCTCTGGAAGTTTTCATTACATGCAATATTCAATGTGTTTCCTGGAAGGTGAAATGATGTCAAATGATGTAGCTCTAGCTAAAAGTAAAACACATATAGTTAATTCCTTATTTCTGGAATCTTTTTTACACCCCTTTATCTAGCTTGATCTCATGTTAGGAAATTAACAGTGAAGACTTCATGCACTAATTTTTATGACATTGTCTGTGACTACCTCTTCAGTATACTAATGAAGAAAAGGCCATCAATCTTATTTTCAGTGGGGCCAGCTAATTTGTTCCGTCCTTGTTGCTGCAGAGTATACCATTCATCCCAGCCAGCTATTCCACTTTCAGCATCATTGGTCATGGGAAGAACTGAATCAGATAACATGAAACAGCAGAAGAGAAAACATCTTTCAAAGCTTCATTTATTTCCCAGTAGGGAAACGTTAACATTATAATTCCAAGGACAGAGATCCCTTTTGTTAACTCCAAGTGTAGATTAAGTCCATCTAAGGTGAGTATCTCAATCTATTCTGCAAAAATCTTTCTGGATGTAAAAATATCCAATTCCATTTGGAAATTCTTTTGCATTTGTATGAAGACTCAGACTTTGAAATAGGTAGAAGCAATTCATACTTTGGAGGCTGGAGTTACAGCAATTAACACAAACCAAAAAAAAAAAAAAAGTGCTGCAAAGCTTTTGGTTCAACAAAATCAATGTTGAAATTCCTTTCCCATCTTCCCACAAATAATAGAAATATAATTCCAAGTTCTCTACAGTCCCATAGATCAAGTTATGCAAAACGTCATTGAAAGTGCTGAATAAGAGTACTCCCTGGGTCATTTTCCCATTCTGAATCACATACAATTTTTATTCATAAGACCACGTGACTAAATCCATCTGGTTATCATTTTGGGGGAGATGCAAAAGGTAGGCAAGGACCTCAGTATGAATCCTCAGACCAATTTGACTGATGGAGCAGTACATTGAAACTAACTAAATGTTATCCTAAAACACTTTCTTCTATTTTCCAATTACCATTGGAAGATCCCAAAACTTCTCCTGGGAAATATCCACACACTCTGGACTATTTCTTAGCAATAATAATCACTGTATGTTTATAGCAGTCATTCTTTCTCAATTTTATGTTCCCAAACTTAGTACTGTTAACAGCATGCTTTGTTTTTCTACTTAAAATTGACACTTGTGAAATTAGGTATTTAAGTGAAGTGAGTGGAAGCACTGCAAGCAAAACAAAAGCAAATTAAAAATATAAATAAAGAAAAACAAAAGCTTTATATGTGATGTTAGTAGCAGCTTTTGTGCATTTCCTTTAAGACAGAATGCCCCCTCTATTAACAATTTCCCAGATGCTTCATCAATTGGGTATGTGCCTGTTCAGCTCCTATGTACTCAGCAGATTCATTAGTGTAACCTAAAATATCCTCCATGGAAAACTGTGACAGATCGGACAGGTAGCATGCAGTGTTGCTCTAATCACTGGAATAAATGTACGAAATGTCTCCTGTGCTAAAATAAATACTCCAAGAAATATTTTTTTTCTACTCAAATTACGAAAAAGGGAAACTAGACAACCTTTGGCTAGCTTATAAATGATACAGTTGGTTTTAATACAAATAAAAGAATCTCCCTGGCGTTAAAGTATGATTACTCATTTTTGTCACTTAATCTAAGATGGAGAGTGGTAGGAAATTAGACTCTAAGTCTATTCTATTTTACTATTGATGGTCAGATGTTCAGGGCAAACTATCTTGCAACACTCAAAACTTAGAAAAATAAACATGTTATATGATTGCTGTAACAACACAAAGAAGTGATGCTTTTCAATGAAATAAGATAGATATAAGCAAGCTATTAGATTATCGCTTACATGTACATTCTCAAACTTGCATCTAAAAGTCTCTGGGTAGTATCTGCCGTTTTAACAAATAATTAAATGAATAATGAAGCTTCAAATCCACAGTACAAGAATAGCACTCATCAGGGTTAAGCAAGACAAGGGATAGCTCTGAGGCTGTGTGTTATTAGATGAAACTGGCTCTGTGTGAATAAAGTAGATGCATTAAGTCATATTACACATTGTCATTGTAAAATGACACCAGTGATGATCAATTTAGATTTATGAAAAAGAAAAGTGTATCTGTAGAACTACAATTCTATTATGATTTATTTTGAAATTGCCTGCTTTTGTACAGCACAGAAAGTTAAAGCATCTCTATCTTGCCCCTTTAAAAGTCTCCTCTCATCACATCTCTATGAATACTGCACTGTTAAAAAGATCTCCTGAAAATTTCTCAAGTTCGTTCAATATTACAGCATCTGCCAAGAAACACAAAGTTCCATCTAAAAGGAAACAATAGTTCATGAGACTTCTTATTCATGATACAGTTCATGTACTTAAAAGGGACCGAATATAGACGTTTGTGTTGAACTTTGTCTCTTTCGATTAGCCTTTGAGATTTGAGGGTTTAAATCAAATAAATGCTTTGTTATATGTATTTCACTCATCAAAGGAAATACATAAAAGGGAATCAACCTTATAATATTTTCTTCCAAATAAGCTTCTTTATTTCTATTTCTATAAAGTATGGAGCTACAATTTCCTCAATTATACAAGCTCAAAAGCTCAGTCATTTTTCAGTTTTCAGATTGGTTATGCATGGGGCTGGTTATGCATGGGGCAAGGATCTGGGAATATAAAGTAAAAAATTCTTTCCCACACAAAAAACATAAAACACACTTTGGCAGCCAGCCTACCAAGATGTACCCCAATGATCCTCTTCTCCTGGTATTCATACACTTGTATATTCCCCTCCCACTTTGAATTATGGCTGACCTATTTGAACAATAGGGTACCAGAAAAGTGACAGTGTGAGTCCTCCGAAGCTAGGTTTTAGAAGACGATGCAGCTTCTGCCTTCAGATTTTCAATTACTCACCCTGGGGGAAAGCAGTCAGCAGTCACTATGGTGTGAGGACATATTAAACAAGCTTATGGAGAAGCCTGTGTGATGGCATCCTCCTGCCAATAGCCAGCAGCAACGTGTAGGTACATGAATAAGTTATCTTGAAGGTGAACAGTTCAGCCCCAGTCAAGCCTTCAGATACTTACATCCTTGCCCAGCATCTGCCTACAATTTCATGAGATACCTCATGCCAGAACCCTACCCTCCAGCCAAATGATTCCAAAATTTCTGATCCTCAGAAACTCTTAGAGATAATACATTTTTAGTGTTGTTTCAAGCCACCAAGCTTTTTAAGTAATTTGTTACACACACTCATTATCACTATATAATAAGCTGCCAAATATTAGAAATTCTACCTTAAAATCTCACATGATGCCCTTCTTTCCATTCCCATGATTAAAACCATGATTCAGAACCTCATAAGCAACTGGGTTTAGCCTTTCATTTCTCCACAACACTGTAGAGTTAATATGCTGAAGTTACAGCTCTGACCATTTCCTTCTCTTGATCAACAGTTCTAAATAGTTGTCAACTAATTTCCAACATTGATTTCCAGTTCTTTATTCTTCCATTTAAAGGCCTTATACTGTACACCATCTTTATCTACTGCTTAGCCTCCATGTTATAATGTGTATGCCCAATGCTGGAGCCAAACTGGGTGTCAGTCCTGCCTGTAGGTATTTTCTTATGCTCTTCCCTCCACCTGAAGGCCCTCCTTATACATTTTTGAGTATCAAAGCACAGAACAAATGTTTCTAGTTTCATGGAGCCATCCTGTGTGTCCCTGCTATCTGCGAGGGTTTTCTTATAAGGATGAGGTGGGAGAGCTGCACTTTTCTTGATCTCCCTTGCTCCTAATTCTTGTTTCTGCAGCATTTTCAACTGATTTCTCCAAGTGTTGTTTTCTTTTTATTCTACTTTATTCCATGCTGGACTTCATCTATTTCATTTTATTCTTTCAGACTAATGTTAAAACCTGCTGTTTATAGCAGACTTTTACTAAATGTTTAAGGTAATGGAGGAGGATTATAGAGCACTAAGAATCACTGTTAACACTGGATAAAGCTTTTGTAAAATTATTAGCAGAACTCTAAGAACATTTATGTTTTCCTTTCCATGACCATAAGTTCATGTTTTCTTACTAAGACTCAGTTTGGCAGTTTTTTCTTTTACTTTCTCAAACCCCTCATATTTCCATCATATCCTACCACCTCTCTCCTTGGCTACTATTTCCTAAGAAGACTTATTGTTTTCCCAGCAGGGCAAATCACTCAACCAAGATGATTTGAAAATAAAGAAATAATATATTTGAGATAATTTTTGCCACACTTTAGATATAATGAGCCATAGTAGTTATTTATTCTCAGATAATCATTTTTTATATCACATGAACTTTTTTCTTTCTTATATTTTCCTGAAATTTGCTATGCCCAAGTAAAAAATAGTACCTATCCAAGTTTAATTGAGTCTTTCTCTAAATGTTTCTAAATAAACATTTATCTGCCGCCATTTGTCTATGAAATGCTATCCTGAGTCTCAATATATACTGAAGTAAAACCTTGAACATGAATTTCTAACTAGGTCTACTGTAATGTGGATATTTCTTTTTATGACAAGTCCATCAAATCCTCTATTGCCTGCCTGAAACTACAATTCTTAAATATCCGCTGTTAACCACTTTCCCATTGAAACTCCCTCCTTCTATACTGAATCAAGACTCATGATATTCACTTCTCTTTTCCATTTGTGTAGATTATCTGGTCCTTGATCACATATGAAACCTTGACTCATGATAGAAAATATTTTAGTAACTCTTTTCACAGCTTGCAACGTATTATTTTTTGCTTCTAGTAGATCTTCCTTTAAGCAGTACTTGAATAATTATTTTCTGACTGCTTAACTCAAATTATGTCATTTCTCTTCTGAGGAAGATTTCAATTATTCTACTACCAACTAAGACATTAAATCCAAATTCAAGTTGGTGGTCATTTAAGGTCCCTTAGTTACACTTCTATAATTCTCTTTCCAGCCTCCTGTACTTGAGCCTTATTGTTTCCAGTTGGGATGTTTTTAAGATTCTGCTGAGTCTGTAGCAAACTGTCCCATCTCTGTTCATCTCACCTCAGTCTTGTTTGGAGAGTAGAGAGGTTTCATATCCTTTAAGGATAGAATTACTATTTCAGCCTAAATGAACATTCCCATAAAATGGTATTTCTCCAATATTATAAAGATTTACAGAAGCAATGTATACTGTATTAATCAGCTGAATATAGATGCAGAAAAATGTTTAGTACAATATAGGTGCAATTTGCTAATTATGATGAAATAGAGAGCAGAATAACAAATTATAAAAGTATCATTATGTACACTCATCAATAATAAATTTCATCAATGGCGTTTAGTGTTCATTATTCCTGTTTTTCAGAGGGTAAGGTAAGCCACTATAGTGAGGGCAATTCATTATTTATATTAGTAAAGTAAGGAGGAAACTTTGTCCTTCATGGAAATATCTGGGAGAATTTTGTGTCCAGAAAAATAGTGCTAGGTAAAGCTTTGGGGAAAAGATATTTCAGTTTCACAGAATATAATATATGAAAAGAAAGGTTTGACCCATAGCCACCTTGACCCCAGTTTTCCCATTTCAAAGGCCATTCAAAATGAAGTTATCACACAAATGGAGCTTCTTTGCCTTAGGATGCTAATTATGTAACATATAGTTGCCTGGTATCTGAAATTGAGAAATTCATATAATAATTATAATTTTGGTTAGATACACCTATTTCATGTATTTGTCTCCAAAGGTCCCCCAAAAAGTAATGCATTCAGATTTTATAAAACCAAAGCAACATGTAAAAAAAAAAAAAACAATTCAAAAAATAAGTAAACTATAAAACATTGGTGGAAGAAATTAAAGAATGTATAAATGAATGGAAGAACATATGCTCATGGATTAGAATGCTTAATATTTTTAAGAAAGCAATACTGCTCAAGTGATCTACAGATGCAATATCTATGAAAAATCTTGTCAACATTTTAACTGCTTTTATTGCAGAAATAGAAAAGCTGATTATAAAATTGAAATGTAATTGCAGGGACCACAAATAGCCAAATAGAAAAATAAATCTTGAAAACGAAGAACAAAGTTGGAACACTTAGACTTCCTGTCCTCAAAACTCACTAAAAACTATAATAACCAAAGAAGAATAGTATCACTGTAAGGATAGACATACAGATCAATGGGATAGAATTGAGAGTCTAGAAAGAACTCCATACATCTATTATCAATTGATATTCGTCAAGGATGCCAAGACGATTTAATAGAGAATGAAAAGACTTGTGTCTTCAGCAACTGGCACTGAGGAAAGTGGATGTTCATATACAAAATAATGCCGGGGACCCATACTTCACACAAGGTAGTCACAGAAGGGTGTAGCTTCTTTGTAGTAAAATTCAGTTAAGATTTACCATTTTAAACATTTTAAAGTGTACAGTTCAGTAACATTTAGTACATTCACAATGTTTTGTCTCTTGTTCCAGAATATTTTTATCACTCCAAAGAAACTGCACCTGCTGTCTTAGTCTATTCTGTGTCACTATAAAGGAATACCTGAGGCTGAGTAATTTAGAAATAAATTTATAAGCTCATGGTTCTTCTCACTGTACAGGAAGCATGGTGCTGGCATCTGCTCAGCTTTTGGCAAGGTCTTTTGTGCTACATCAAAACATAACAAAGTCAAAGGTGAAGTGGGCATGTGAGAAGAGGGACCAAACCCGAGAAATATTCTGGCTTTATAAGAACCCACTCTCATTCTGACAGAAACTGACACATTCCTCTGATAAACAATTAAGTCTTCTGAGAGACCTCACTCACTACCAATAGAATTGCACCAAACCATTTATAAGAGATCTTCCTCCACGACACTAATAGCTCCTACCAGGCCCCAACTCCCAACACCACCACACTGAAGATAGATTTCAACATGAGATTTAGTGGTGACAAACAAACCCACTAAGCATTCATTCTGCATTATCCTCTCCCCCCCCCCAGCTTCTGGCAACCACCAATATGTTTTCTATCTCTATGGAACTTCTCATTATGAATATTTTATATAAATTTGAATACCCAATGTGTTACCTTTTTTGTCTGGATTTTTTCACATAACAAAATATTTTTAAGTTCCAAACATGCTGCCACATGTATTAGCACTTCATTCCTTTTTATAGCTGAATAATATTTGATTATGGATCTACCATAATTTTTTTTCCTTCAACTTTTACTTTAAGTTCAGACATACATGTGCATGATGTGTAGGTTTGTTACATAGGTAAACTTGTGCCGTGATGGTTTGCTGCACAAATCATCCCATCACCCAGGTATTAAGCCCAGCATCCATTAGCTATTCTTCGTGATATTCTCTGTCCTCCACTCACTCTGTGACAGGTTCCAGTGTGTGTTGTCCCCCACTTGTATCCATGTGTACTCATCATTCAGCTCCTGCTTATAAGTGAGAACATGCAGTGTTTGGTTTTCTATTCCTGCATTAGTTTTCAGAGGACATTGGCTTTCAACTCCATCCATGTCCCTCCAAAGGACATGATCTCATTCCTTTTTATGGCTGTATAGTATTCCATGATGTATGTGTACCACATTTTCTTTATCCAGTCTGTCATTGATGGACATTTAGGTTAAATTCATGTCTTTGCTATTGTGAATAGTATTACAGTGAACATACATGTTCATGTGTCTTTATAATACAATGATTTATATTCCTTTGAGTATATGTCCAGTAATGGGATTGCTGGGTTAAATTGTATTCCTGCCTCTAGGTCTTTGAGGAATTGCCCACACTGTCTTCCACAATGGTTGAACAAATTTACACTCTCACCAACAGTGTAAAAGTGTTCTTATTTCTCCACAACCTTGCCAGCGTCTGTTGTTTTTTGATTTTTTAATAGTAGCCAGTGTGACTGGTATGAGATGGTATTTCATTGTGGTTTTGATTTGCATTTCTCTAATGATCAGTGATGTTGAGCTTTTTTTCATGTTTGTTCACTGCATATATGTCTCTTTGTGAGAAGTGTCTGTTCTATAAGGCTACAGTAACCAAAACAGCAAGGTGCTGGTACAAGAACAGACACATTGAACTATCTAACAGAATAGAGAACCCAGAAATAAGACCGCACATCTATAACCATCTGATCTTTGACAAACCTGACAAAAACAAGCAATGGGGACAAGATTCCTTTTTTAATAAATGGTGCTGGGATAACTGGCTAGCCATATGCGGAAAATTGAAACTGAACTCCTTCCTTACACCATATGTGAAAATTAACTCAAGAGAGATTAAAGACTTAAATATCAAACCCAAAACTATAAAAACCCTAGAAGAAAATCTAGGCAATACCATTCAGGACATAGACAAGGAAAAAGATTTCATAATGAAAATGCCACAAGCAATTTCAGCAAAAGCAGAAACTGACAAAAGGGATCTATTAATAACTAAACTAAAAAGCTTCTGCACAGCAAAAGAAGCTATCATTAGCGTGAACAGACAACCTACAGAATGGGATAAAATTTTTGCAATCTATCCATCTGACAATGGTCTAATCTCCAGAGACTACAAGGAACTTAAATTTACATGAAAAAAAGCTCATTAAAAAGCAATTTACTGTAATTTTTTAATTCCTTCATCCATTGGTGAACATTTAGTTATTTCCACCTTTTGGCTATTGTGAAGATGGCTGCTATAAACATTTATGTGCAAGTCTTTGAACACCTGTTTTCAATTTTTTTACTATATACCTAGGAGTCGAATTGCTGTGTCTTACAGTAATTCTACCTTTAACTTATTGAAGAAACTGCAACTTATTTTACACAGTGGCCAAATCATGTTATGTTCCCACAAACAATGTATGAGTGTTACAATTTATCCACATACATACCAACATTTGTTATTATTATTTTTAAAATTATTATAGCCATTGTAGTGGAAATAAAATAGCCTCTCGTTGTTTTACATTCCTATTTTCTTACTAATGATGCTGGCAATCTTTTCATGTGCTTATTGACAATTTATATATATTTTGGAGAAATGTATTTTCAATCCTTTGCTCATTTTATAATTGGGTTATGTGGTTTTGTTTTGTTTTGTTTTGTTTTGTTTTTTTGAGTTGTAGGAGTTCTTTATATATTCTGTGCTTGATCCTTATCGGATACAAGACTTATAAATATTTTTCCCATTCTCTGGGTTGTCTTTTCACTTTCTTGATAGTGATCTTTGATGCACAATATTTTAAAGGCACATTGCAGAAAGAGTTGTGTAGCATAATCGAAAATATGCATGCATGTGTGTAAATTTGGAATACTTCTATAATTTTAGTTATAATAACACTAGCTCTTGTAACAGATAATCCCCCATATCTCAGTGGCTTAAGGAAATTGAAGTTAATTTGTTGCTTATATAGCATTTAAAATGTGTGTTTCTTTTCTAAGTGAGTTTCAAACTTCTAAGTCATAATTTGGGCTCTTTCAAAATGGGAGTCTGCCATCTTCAATATCCTGATCTGTATCAAACTTGACAGGGAAGAACACAGAGGCATTCACATGGCAGGTTTTTATGGGCCTGGCCTAAAAGTGAGACACAACACTTAGGATCACATTTCATTGGTCAAAATGCAGTCCTACGACCATACCTAACTGTAAGGGAGATAGAAATACAGTCTAGCTTTTGGTCCAGGAATAAGAAATAATATGTTTATTGAATCGCTAGGTAAGATCTTTCACAAATATTTAAGAATATAGTAACTGAACTTACCTCTAGTAAGTGAGGCAGGGGACAGCAGAGAGAGATTCTCAATTTTCACCCTGTAACCTTCTGTACACTTTGAATTATTTTCAATTGTCATGACTGTTAGGAGCTGAATTAGGTCCCCCTCCAAAATTCATATGTTGCATCCTTAACTCTTAGTACCTCAGAATGTGACTGTATTTGGAGAAAGGCCCACTAAAGAATTGAATAAAGTAACATGAAGCTGTTGGTGTGCGCTCCAGTTCAATCTGTGTGATAGCCTTATCGGAAGAGGAAATTTACACATACAAAGAGACAACAGGGGCATGCTGACACACGGGAAAGACTGTGTGAAGAACAAAAAGGGTATCTGCTAGCCAAGGAGAGGGACCTTAGAAGAAACCAAACTGTAGTCTTGAAATTCCAGGCTCCAGCATTGTGGGAAAATAATTTCTATTTTTAGGCTACCCACTCTGTGAACGGAACAGAACAGTACATCACTTCCTAGGAACAACTAAGTTTAAAATTACCTAGAACATTAATTGGCTCAGTTAAATACTGACAGTGCCCATGTACTGCACTGAATTATAGCTTTCAAAATTTGCAGAGATGGAGAGTTAAATCTTTTTATCTTTTTATTTTTTAAGTAGCTGAATTTCTACTATTGATTACTTTTCAAATTTTTCTAACTTTACTTTAAACACTGAATATTATGACCATAAGTGGAAATTTTATGTCCTTTGCATACTGTTGTTGCTTAAGCAACAAGCAAAAATGAATCTATAGATTGTTAACCCATAATTAATTTAGGAATTTACATATATGCAACAAATTAAAAATTAATGGAAGTCTAACCACATTGTGACTGGGGTGACAACGGCTAACAATTTATTACTGACACATGGGAAAAACTACAGTATGGTTTTCATCCTGTATTTGCTCTGGATTTTTTTTTCTTCATTGCCCTGCTTTTGCATTGTCTTTTCTGTAACAGTAGTTGTCTAATTCTACACTCAATAGAATCCCATGGAATATTGTTATCTCATAGCTATCAGAATCAGCATGCTGACTGTGGAATTCTTAATCCAAATAATCCACATATTCTGTCCCCATTCCACAAAATTCAGCAGCTGTATTTTATTTTCTATTCTATTTCCATGTCCGTTTGAATTGCTGCTGTTCAAATTCATGCCATATATAGTTCCACTATGCAACATTATGTCCCCAAATTCTAACAAATGCCTTTTCAGTGCCTCCTTCTTACACACTCCTCTACAGTTTGCACATACTTCTATAGATGTGAAAAGAAAAATATTCTCTCCTATAGTGATATGCTCTATCCTGCAAATGTTCTTTCATTTATGGTAATATGCTTTCTCTTTATGTAAAAAAAGCTAAATTAAGAATGTCAAACAAGGGAAGTTCAGTGGATGTTTTTTCAGTTTTAACACATAGCGCCCAGGTCTAGTACACAGTAATTGAAGACATGAACCCCTAGTCATACCGGTAATTCTCTCATAATTCTCTAAATGTGTTCCTGTGGTCTTCACTGTTCTCTGAATTTAGTCCTGTGCTTTCCACCTCTATTTTTATGAACATTTTACTTTTCCTGTGATCATGATTTGCAGCCACTCTGTGAATCTATCATTAAACGAGGATGGGTATTTCAGAAGCCAATGTGGGGAGTCAGGGAGCCCAGTGCTGCCTTCTTTTAAATAACTCAATACAATTGAACTGAGTAAAAGGAAACACAGTGTTTATCCACAGAAATAGTCATTAGCTTAAAAAAGATTTCCCTTAGAATCTCTTTTGAAATTTTCTCTTCTGTATATATGCATAATGTATGTATGTGCTCCCTTAGAAAATGTTTGATATCAAATTTTCCAACACAATTTTTTTTTCTTTTAACTTTTATTTTAGCTTCAGGGGTACATGTGCAGGTTTGTTATATAGGTAAACTTGTGTCACAGGGGTTTGGTGTACAGATTATATCATAACCCAGGTACTAAGCATAGTACCCAATAGGTATTTTTTCTGACCCTCTCCATCCTCCCATGCTCCACCCTCAAGTAGCCTCCAGGGTCTGTTGTTCCCCTCTTTTTGTCCATGTGTTCTCACTATTTAGCTCCCACTTATAAGTGAGAACATGTAGCATTTGGTTTCTGCTCCTGTATTAGTCACTAAGGATAATGACCTCCAGCTCTATCCATGTTGCTGCAAATGACATGATCTCATTGTATTTATGGCTGCATAGTACTCCATAGTATATATGTACCACAATTTCTTTATCCTGTCTACGATTGATGGGCATTTAGGTTGATTCCATGCCTTTTCTATTGAGAACAGTGCTGCACTGGACATATGCATGCATGTGTCTTTACGATAGAATGATTTATTTTCCTCCGGGTATATACCCAATAATGGGATTGCTGGGTTGAATGGTAATTCTATTTTTAGTTCTTTGAGGAATCACAGCACTGCTTTCCACAATGGCTGGACTAATTTACACTCTCACAGGAAGTGTATAAGCTTTGTTTTTCTCCACAACCTCACCAGCATCTGTTATTTTTTAATTATAGCTATTCTGACTGGTGTGAGATATTTCACTGTGGTTTTGATTTGTATTTCTTGAATGATTAGTGATACTGAGCATTTTCATAAGCTTGTTGACTGCATGTATGTCATCTTTTGAGAAGTGTCTCTTCGGGTCCTTTGCCCATTTTTAATTTTTTTTTGCTTGTAATTTTTTAATTTTTATTTATTTATTTTTTGTTTTTTTTGAGACGGAGTCTTGCTCTGTCGCCCGGGCTGGAGTGCAGTGGCCGGACCTCAGCTCACTGCAAGCTCCGCCTCCTGGGTTTACGCCATTCTCCTGCCTCAGCCTCCGAAGTAGCTGGGACTACAGGCGCCCGCCACCTCGCCCGGCTAGTTTTTTGTATTTTTAGTAGAGACGGGGTTTCACCATGTTAGCCAGGATGGTCTCGATCTCCTGACCTCGTGATCCACCCGTCTCGGCCTCCCAAAGTGCTGGGATTACAGGCTTGAGCCACCGCGCCCGGCCGACTTGTAATTTTTTTAAAGCTCCTCATAGAATCTGAATATTAGACCTTCGTCAGAAACATAGTTTGTAGAGGCTGAGGCGGGCAGATCACTTGAGGTCAGGAGTTCGAGACCAGCCTGGCCAACATGGGGAAACCCTGTCTCCACTAAAAATACAAAATTAGCCAGGCATGGTGACAGATGCCTGTAATCCCAGCTACTTGAGAGGCTGAGGCTGGGGAATCGTTTGAACCCAGGAGGAGGAGGTTGCAGTGAACCGAGATCAGGCCACTGCACTCAAGTTTGGGTGATAGAGTGTGACTCCATCTCAAAAAATAAAACAAAAAAGTTTGTAAATATTTTCTCCCATTCTGTAGGTTGTCTGTTTACTCTTTTGACAGTTTCTTTTGCTATGTGGAAGCTTTAGTTTAATTACATCCCATTTGTCATTATTTGCTTTGATTGCAATTGCTTTTGGCATCTTCATCATGAAATCCAGTTCCTGTGTCCAGAATGGTGTTGCCTAGGTTGTCTTCCAGGGTTTTTATAGTTTGGGGTTTTACATTTAAGTCTTTAATCCATCTTGAGTTGATTTTTGTATATGGTGTAAAGAAGGAGTTCAGTTTTAATTTTTTGCATATGGCTATCCAGTTACCCCAGCACCATTTATTGAGTAAGGAATCCTTTCCCCATTGCTTGTTTTTGCCAGCTTTGTTGAACCTCAGATCCTTGTAGGTGTGCGGCCTTATTTCTGGGCTCTCTATTCTGTTGAATAGTTCTATGTGTTTGTTTTTATACCAGTACCATGTTGTTTTCTTTACTGTAGCCCTGTAGTATTGTTTAAAGTCATGTAAGGTGATGCCTCCCACTTTGTTCTTTTTGCTTAGGATTGCCATAGCTCTTTGGGCTCTTTTTTGGTTTCAAATGAATTTTAAAATCGTTTTTTTCTAGTTCTGTGAAGAATGTCATTTGTGGTTTTATAGGAATAGCATTGAATCTGTAATTTGCTTTGGACGGTATGACGATTTTAATATTGATTCTTCCTATGCGTGAGCATGGAGTATTTTCCCTTTTGTTTATGTTATCTCTGATTTCTTTGAGTAGTGTTTTGTAATTCTCATTGTATATATCTTTCAGCTCCCTGATTAGCTGTAATCCTACATATTTTATTCTTTTATTTTGGCAATTGTGAATGGGATTGTGTTTATGATTTGGCTCTCGGATTGGATATTGTTGGTGTACAGGAATCCTACTGATTTTTGTATGTTGATTTTGTATTCTGAAGCCTTGCTGAAGTTATTCTAACACAAATTTAATGGCCTCCTGTGTATGAATAATGGAAAAGTTTGTAACCTATTTGGAGAAAAGTGGTAAACTGTTTATTTTTTCTATAAATGAAATCAAGGCCTTTTCCACATGCAGCAGCAGACCATGATTATGATTCACAGAGTGAAATTACCACCTGAATCTTGAAGATTCTTACTGCATCAGCAAATAGCAGAATCTCTTTTCTTATTGTATGCACAGAGAGGCTCTCCTTCTAAGCACTCTTCTCTCAATGCACCCAAAAAACACACGGAGAAACAAGACCTCCTGGGGTCCACAAACTCTGGCATCCTTACAAAAGTAAAGATAACAGAGAAGGTAATAATCTCTCTGGAAATAAATAAAATGATTCCCTTAACATGGAAAGGATGTTACCAAAAAAAATCCTGTTGGAGAACAAATTGAAGCATTCTGTATAGTTTTCTCTATATTTTATTTATTTGATGTATGAACTCAGTCATACCATGAGTGTTTACTAAAAGTATAAAGAAACAGATGAAAAACTGTGGCTCTGTATTTTTTTCCAGAAAGTCTCAATTTACTAAAACTAGTAAGATCATCTCATGCTGTAATTTATACAACCCAAGGCCTCCGTTATGTATTATTTTGCCTATGTTACTTATAAAATCTAAAAACCCCTTTTTCTATTTTAATTTGTAAGATTTTATAAGAAAGGCACACCATCGTTATGAGTTGAGGCCAAAAATCCCACTGTGTAATCATAATATTCATCATCATGAAACTACCAACTATAGGTATTACAATAATACCTTAATGGTTAGTTTGGGGTTTTTTGTATAAATGTCACAAGTATATTATTATATGCCCAGATAATTGGGAAGGAGATGTAATAACTACTGATGTTTATAATCACATGCTAATTTTCTGCTGCTAGTAACTATGGTATTCATTTTCAATGTGGTCAGTAGGGCTCAGATATTTTATTACATTACAGTGATTGCTGCCAGTAGAATCTTTTAATGTCAATCTTTTATATAAAAGCATAAGATTTCTAGTTTAAATTTATTAGAATAAATGGATGGGAAATCTTCTCAATTGCAGCATTATGAGAATATAGATGTCTGTATACCTAAGATATCTAAACTTGATTTGGTCTACGAAAACTGATGGGTACAACTCAAACTAATTGAATGGAATTACATAGTCAGTGAAAGCAACTCTTTTGTCCTCTGCTTTCCACAGAACTGTCTTCATCATTGATTTTGGTTTCATGTATGTTATACTTCATTAAAGTCAATTATAGAAAATGTTTTAATAGTCTGAAATGCATATAGGATCCATTTAGGTTTAATACAACAGAAATCCTAATATTTATTAATAAATTACTCTGTATCCTAAGCATATTTTAGTCATTAGATGTAATTATACTCTCAAGCTAACTATAAATTTTTATTTTTTCTTTTCAACAAGGTTAAGTGACTAACCCAAGATTACACAGTAGCAAGCAGCACATTAACTTACCTAAATGAAGATTCACAATGCCCTCAAATGCCAAGACTGATTCTAAGTACAGGTGTACTTTGGAGATATTGTGGGTTCAGTTCCAGACCACTGAAATAAAGTGAACATCTCATTAAAGGGAGTTACACAATGTATTTGTTTCTTAGTGTATATAAAAATTATATTTGCACTATACTGTAGTCTATTAAGTGTGCAAAGTCATTAACTCTAAACAAATTTACACACCTGAGTTTAAAATATACTTTATTGCTACAAAATGCTAAAGATCATCTGAGCCTTCAGCTAATTGTAATCTTTATGCTGGTAGAGAGTCTTACCTCAATATTAATGGCTGCTGACTGATCAGGATGTGGTGGTCACCATAGGCTGGAGTGCCCATGGCAATTTCCTAAAATAAGACAACAATGAAGTTGGAAGTACTGATTGACTCTTCTTTGATGAAAGATTTCTCTGTAGCATGCGATGCCATTTGATAGCATTTTTACCCACAGTAGAGGTTCTTTCAAAATTCGAGTTGTTCTTCTCAAACTCTGCCTCTGCTTTATCAACTAAGTTTATAAATACACTAAATTACTTGTTGTCGTTTCAAAAATGCTCACAACCAGGAGTAGATTCCATCTCAAAAACAAACAAACAAACATTTTATTTGCTCATCCATAAGAAGCAACTTATCTATTCAAGTTTTCCCATGAGACTGCAGCAATTCAGTCACATCTTCAGGCTCCCCTTCTAATTCTAGTTCTCTTGCTATTTCTACCACATCTGTAGTCTCTTTCTCCACTGAAATATTGAACCCCCTCGAAGTAATTCATGAAGGTTGAAATAAACTTCCAGATTTCTGTTAAAGTTTATTTTCGACAGTTTCATGCATCATAAATGTTCTTAATGGCATCTAGAATGGTTAATCATTTTCAGAAGGTGTTTAATTTACTTTGCCCAGATTTCTCAGAGAAATGACTATAGCAGCTATAGCCTTATGAAATGTATTTCTTAAATAATAAGACTTGAAAGTCAAAATTACCTTGATTCATGGACTGCAGAATTGATGTTGCGTTAGCAGGTAGGAAAACAACATTCATCTCCTCGTGCATCTCCATCAGAGTGCTTGGGCGCATTGTCAATAAGCAGTAATATTTTGAAAATAGTCTTTTTTTTTGTTCTGAGCAGCAGGTATCAACAGTGGGCTTAAAATATTCAGTAAGCCATGCTTAAACGGAAGTGCTGTTGTCCAGGCTTCGTTATTCTACTTATAGAGCATGGGCAGAGTAGATTTTGCATCATTCTTAAGAGCTCTAACATTTTCAGGCTGGTAAATGAACACTGGCTTTAAGTTAAAGTCACCAGCTGCATTAAGCCCTAACAAGAGAGTCAGCCTATCCTTTGAAGATTTGAGGCCAGGCATCAACTTCTCCTTTTTAGCTAGGCAAGTCCTAGATGGTATCTTCTTCCAATAGAAGGATGTGTTGCATCCATTGAAAATACATTGCTTAGTGTAGTCATCTTTATCAATAATCTTAGCTAGATAATCAGGATAACTTGCTGCAACTTCTACATCAGCACTTGTTACCTCACCTTGCACTTTTATGTTACAGAGATGGCTTCTTTCCCTAAACCTCATGAACCAACCTCTGCTACTTCAAACTTTCCTTCTGTAGCTTCCTCACCTCCCTCAGTCTTCATAGAATTGGAGCGACTTAGAACCTTTCTCTTAACCAGGCTTTGGTTTAAGGGAATTTTGTGCCTGGTTTGATTTTCTATCCAGACTTCTGAAACTTTCTTCCTACCAGCAATGAGGCTGTTTCACGGTCTTATGATTCATGTGTTTACTGGAGTAGCACTTTTGCTTCAATAACTTTTCCTTTGTGTTCACAACTTGGCTAACTGGTGAAAGAGGCCTAGCTTTTAACCTGTCTTAGCTTTTAACATGCCTTCCTCACTAAGCTCAATCATTTCTAGCTTTTCATTTAAAGCAAGAGATGTATGATTCTTCCTTTCATTTGAACAATTAGAGGCCATTGTAGGGTTATTAATTGGACTGATTTTAATATGTTGTATCCCAGGGAATAGGGAGGCCTGAAGAGGGAGAGAAATGGGCCAGTTGGTTGAACGGTCAGAACACACATAACATTTGTTGATGAAAATTGCCTTCCTATTTGGGTGTATTTTGTGGTACTCCGCAACAATTACAATAGTAACATCAAGGACCACAGATCACAGATCACCATAACAGATATATAATAATGAAAAGGTTTGAAATATTTAAACAATTACCAAAATGTGACACAGAGACACAAAGTGAACACAGGCTATTGAAAAAAGTGTGCTGATAGACTTGCCCAATGCAAGGTTGTCACAAACCATTAAGCTGTAAAAAATATCATATCTGTGAAGCACAGTAAAATGAAACACAATAACAAAAATTATGCCTGTCAATTCCTCAAGGATCTAGAACTAGATGTACCATATGACCCAGCCATCCCACTACTGGGTATATACCCAAAGGATTATAAATTAGTCTACTACAAAGACACATGCACACGTATGTTTATTGCGGCACTATTCACAATAGCAAAGACTTGGAATCAACCCAAATGTCCATCTGTGACAGACTGGATTAAGAAAATGTGGCACATATACACCATGGAATACTATGCAGCCATAAAAAAGGATGAGTTTGCGTCCTTTGTAGGGACATGGATGCAGCTGGAAACCATCATTCTTAGCAAACTATCACAAGAACAGAAAACCAAACACCGCATGTTCTCACTCATAGGTGGGAACTGAACAATGAGATCACTTGGACTCGGGAAGGGGAACATCACGCACTGGGGCCTATCATGGGGAGGGGGGAGGGGGGAGGAGGGAGGGATTGCATTGGGGAGTTATACATGATATAAATGATGAATTGATGGGTGCTGACGAGTTGATGGGTGCAGCACACCAACATGGCATAAGTATACATATGTAACAAACCTGCACGTTATGCACATGTACCCTAGAACTTAAAGTATAATAAAAAAAAAAAAAAAAAATTATGCCTGTAAGTCTAAAACAAATGAATTAATCAATAAAAAAGATCTAAAATCTCCAGAATAAATATTGCAAAGTGGAAGTACATTTTAGTGTCATTTTTTCAAATATTTTACCCTTTATCAAATGTTTATGAATGGAATTGACTTAATGCTAACCAAGTAGTTGCAATCCACCATGTAAATATCGAGACCAATTCTCTGTAGTCCTGGTTATTTTCTCCTTCAAATGACATTAACTATTTTTCATTGTACCAAAATATACATAGCATAAAATTTACTATTTTAACCATTTTAAGTGCACAGATCAGTGGCATTAAGTACATTCACATTGTTGTACACCTTTTCCTAGCATGCATCTACAGAACGTTTTCATCTTCCCAAACCGAAACTTCATACTCATTAAACAACAATTCTCCATTCTCCCTCCCCAAGCTTCCAGCCCCTGGCAATCACCATCCTACTTTCTGTCTCTATGAATTTGATTACTCTAGGTGCCTCATATAATAAGTAGAATTATACAATCTATGTCCATTAGTGAATGGCTTATTGCAATTTTTATGATGTCTTTAAGGATTATTCATGTTGTAACATGTGTCAGAATTATCCTAGTTTTTAAGGCTGAATATGTCACTGTATGTATATACCACATTTTGCTTATTAGTTTATATATTAAGGGACATTTGAGTTACTTCTACCTTCCGGCTGTTGTTAATAACGCTGCTATTAGCACAGACGTACAGATCATCTGCTCCAGTCCTTGTTTTCGGTTCCTTTGTGCATATGTCCAGAATTGGAATTCCTGGATAGTAAGGTAATTCTATCTTTAATTTTTTGAGAAACCGCCAGACTGTTTTACACAGTGGCTGCACCATTTGACCTTCTCATCAGCAATGTACAAGGGTTCCAATTTCTCCACATCTATACCAACACTTACCATTTCCTGGTTGTATTTGTTGTTATTGTTGTTGTTGTTAATAGCTGTTCTAATGGGTGTGAATTTTGATTTGCATCCCTGTAATAACTGATGATGTTGAACATCTTTTCTTGTGCTTATTGGACATTTGTATACCTTTGAAGAAATGTCTATTTAAGCCCTTTGCCCATTTTGAATTGGGTGTATTTGGTTCTTGAGTTTTAGCAGTTTTTAATATATGGTGGATATTAATATCTTACCAGATATGTAATTTGCAAATATTTTCACTCATTTTATGTATTTTTTTACTCTGTTCATAGTATATTTTGACACAAATCATTTTAATTTGGGTGAAGTCCAATTTATTTATTTTTTCTTTTGTTGTCTGTGCTTTTGGTATCATATTCAAGAAATTATTGCCAAATACAATATTATGAAGCTTTTCCTCTATGTTTTCTCCTGAGTTTTATTGCTTTAGATCTTATAGTTTAGCTCTTTGATCCAGTTTGTTAATGTTTTGTATATGAAATAAAATATGTTTCTAACTGTATTCATGTGCATGTGACTATCCACTTTCCCCAACACTTTTTGTCTTTTCGGCATTGAATCATTTTGCCACTTTGACCAAATGCAATTCGAATGTATATATAAAGGTTTATTTCTGAGTTCTCTATTATATTCCCTTTATTTATATATCTGTCTTTATGACAGCCTCATACTGCTTTGATTACTATAGCTATGTAGATTTGAAATCAGGAAATGTGACATCTCTAACTTTATTTTTATTTTTATTATTTTTATTTTTTATTTTTTTGAGACAGAGTCTCACTCTGTCGCCCAGGCTGGAGTGCAGTGGCTTGATCTTGGCTCATTGTAACCTCTGCCCTCCGAGTTCATGTGTTTCTCCAGCCTCAGCCTCTCCAGTAGCTGGAATTATAGGTGCCTGCTACCACGCTCGGCTAATTTTTGTATTTTTAGTAGAGATGGGGTTTCACGATCTTGGCCAGGCTGGTCTTGAACTCCTGATCTCATGATCCACCCCCCTCGGCCTCCCAGAGTGCTAGGATTACAGGCGTGAGCCACCGTACCCGGCCTATTTTTATTTTTTAGCATTGTTTTGGCTATTCTGCATCCTGTGAGATTGCACATGAATTTTAGGATGGATTTTTCTATTTTCTGCAAAAATATTTCTGGAATTTGGGTAGAGATTGCATTGAATCTGTAGATTGTTCTATGTGCAATAGATATCTTAATAATATTAAGTCTTCTAATCTATGAACATCAGGTTTATTTGCATTTATTTACATCTTCCTTAACTTTTTCAGCAACATTTTATAACTTTCAGTGTGCAAGTCTTTTGCTTCTTTGATTAATCTTATTTCTAAGTATTTTATTCTTTTTGATGTTATTGTAAATTGAATTTTCTTAATTGTTTTGAGAGTTGTTCACTGGTGGTGTATGAAAATGCAATTTATTTTATGTTTGATTTTGTATCCTGCAACTTGGCTGAATTCATTTATTAATTTTAACAATTTTTATAACATCTTTAGAATTCTTCACATGATTATGCCATCTGCAGATAGAGATAATTTCACTTCTTCTTTTCTAATTTAGATGCCTTTTCTGCCTTATTGCACTTTAATTCTTATTTTCTGATCTAATCAATGATGATGATTAAACTCAATTGTATCAGAACACAGCCATTTTACAGAGAATTTTATTTTATTTTATTTTATTTTATTTTATTTTATTTTATTTTATTTTATTTTATTTTATTTTATTTTATTGAGACGGAGTCTTGCTCTGTCACCCAGGCTGGAGTGCAGTGGCACGATCTCAGCTGACTGCAACCTCTGCCTCCCGGGTTCAAGTGATTCTCCTGCCTCAGCCTCCCATGTACCTGAGACTACAGGCACGTGCCACCATGCCTGGCTAATTTTTGTATGTTTTAGTAGAGAGAGGGTTTCACCATGTTGGCCAGGCTGATCTTGAGCTCCTGACCTCGGCATCCAAAAGTGCTGGGATTATAGGTGTGAGTCGCAGTGCCCAGCCTAGAGAATTTTAAATTAAATATTTAACTAATATTTAATTAAAATTACATGTGTCCTAGATAGGCTTACATATATGAAACAAATATAAACCTTGGATTCAAGAAGTTTATGATCTCCTATGAAGTTTAATTCTAGTACTGCTATGGTTCAAGGTTTCTGTCCCCTTCTCAATTCATGTTGAATCCTAATTTTCAACGCAGCAGTATTATGATGTATGGTCTCTAGGAAGTCCTTCAGTAATTAGGGTCTTGTCCTCATGAATGAGATTAGGTTTTTATAAAAGAGTTTGATGGAAGGAATTTGCCCCTTTTCATTCTTTCCATCCCTTCCACCCACATGAGGACACAACATTCCTCTTCTCCTGAGGATGCAGTGACAAGGTGACATCTTGGAAGCAGAAAGCAGGCCTCATCAGGCACCAGTCCAGCTGGCACATTGATCTGGTACTTCTCAGCTTCCAGAACTGTACAAAATAAATTTGTTTTTTATAAATTACCTAGTCTTAGGCTTTTAAAACAAGTATCTATAACAGTGCTAGCAGACAAAGACAAGTACCATATACTTGCATAGGCATGCACCACATGACAACATTTTGGTCAGCAAAGAACTGAATATAGGAGGGTGGCTACATAAAATTATAATGGAGATTGAAAAATCCTATTTTCTAGTGTATACAATACTATGTTTTTATCATTATTTTAGAGTGTACTCTTTCTATTTACACTCTATTTACACTGGCTGCTTACAAAAAAAACAAAAGTTAACGATTAAACAGTTTTAGGCAGGTCCTTCAGAAGGTATTCCAGAAGAATGCATTGTGATCACAGGAGATGACAGCTTTATGTGTGTCATTGACCCTGATGACCTTGCAGTTGTACAAGATGTGGAGTTGAATGACGGTGATATTGATCCTGACCCTGTGTAGGCCTAGGTTAATGTGTGTGTTTATGGCTTAGTTTTTAAGAAAAAAAAAATTAAAATAAAAGCTTATAGAGTAAGGATATAAAGAAAAAATATTTTTGGACAGTTATGCAACGTGTTTGTGTTTTAATCTGTGTTATTACCAGAGTGGAAAAGTTGACAATCTTAAAGTTTATAAAGTACAAAAGTTACAGTAAGCTAACATTAATTTACTATTAAAGATAAATAATATGTTAATAAATCCAGTGTAGCCTAAGTGTACAGTGGTTTTTTTTGTTTTTTTGTTTTTTTGTTTCTTGAGACGGAGTCTGGCTCTGTTGCCCGGGCTGGAGTGCAGTGGCACGATCTTGGCTCACTGCACGCTCCACCTCCCAGGTTCATGACATTCTCCTGCCTTAGCCTCCTGAGTAGCTGGGACTACAGGCACCGGCCACCATGCCCGGCTGATTTTTTATATTTTCAGTAGAGACGGGGTTTCACCTTGGTCTTGACCTCCTGACCTCGTGATCCCCCTGCCTCGGCCTCCCAAAGTGCTGAGATTACAGGCGTGAGCCATTGCGCCCGGCCGTGTACAGGGTTTATAAAATCTATAGTAGTATATAGTAATGCCCCAGGTTCACATTCACTCAATACTCACTCCTTGACTCACCCAGAGCAACTTCCAATCATGCATTTCCATTCATGGTAAGTGCCCTATACAGGTGTATCATTTTAAAAAAATCTTTTATTCCATAATTTTACCATACTGTTTCTATGTTTAGATATATGTAGATACCCAAATACTTACCATTGTGTTAGAATTGCCTATAGTATTCAGTACAGGTATATAACCTAGGAGCAATAAGGTATACTATATAGCCTAGTTGTGCAAAGACTATACCACTTAGTCTTGTGTAAGTACACTATATAATGTTAGACAAAATTGTCTGAGGACAATGCATTTCTAAGAACATGTCACAGTCACTAAGTGAGGCATAACTCTAATTCAAGATAGACATTTAAGAAACAGAACCTACATGTTCTGCTGCTTTTCCCATTGCTATGATTACCTTAAGAGGCAAATGAACCTGCACTCAAACTTTTGTTCTGATGTCTGAGAATGATGACACCACATTCACACCAAGAGGGTATGAAACGGTTAACTACTTACTTATTTGAAATCTCCAGGGAGAGCACACAGGCTTTAAGTGACTTGAGAGCAAGAAAAGAAGAATTACCTGTTTTTTTTGTTTTTTGTTTTTTTTTTTTAATTTTGGCTAGGGAATGGGACTGAGATGAGAGTTCCTATGAGGGCAGGAATTTGTGTTGCTTGAATTTCCTGCCCCTGTCAGAGAACAAAGAAGGTAGGTTTTCTTATTAGCTTGCCCAGGTGCAGGGCACAGCAGGGAGAGGAAAAGGTCTGGCATAAAAGCTGTCAGTAGTAAAACATTTAAAACATGGAGTCAGACTCCCTATTAAAGTTTTCTACTACTGGTGAACATTTAATTTGCTTTGAGTTTTGTGTTGTTAAGAATAATATGGCTATGAATATTCTTGTACATGTCTTTGGTAAATACATGAATGTATTTCTGTTAATTATATGCCAAGAAGTAGAAAAGCTGGGTCTTAGAGTATGCTTATGTTCTGTTTTAGCAGGTACTGCCGAGCAATTTTCCAAAGAGGTTGTACCAATTCACACTTTTACCCGAAGTCAAATTAAGTCCTGGTAGTTCTGCATCCTCATCAGTACTTGATACTTTCTATCGTTTTAATTTTAGTGACTCTATCATTGTTACTTGCAGGATTAAAGAAAATAATGTGTAGGGTGTTAAGATGTGGCTCCGTGTCCCCACCAAAAAATCATGTTGAATTGTAATCTCTAATCTTGGAGGTGGAGCCTAGTGGGAGGTGATTGGATCATGAAGGTGGTTTCTAATGATTTAGCACCATCCCCTAGTGCTGTCTCATGATGGAGTTCTCACGAGATCTAGTTGTTTAAAAGTTTAAAAGTGAAGTGTTTAGCACTTCACCCTTTGTTCTCTCTCCTTGCCATATGAAGATGTGCTTGCTTCCCCTTTGCCCTTCTGCCGTGATTGAAATTTCCCTGAGGCCTCCCCAGCCATGCCTGTTATACGACCTGTGAAACTGTGAGTCAATTAAACTTCTTTCTTTTATAAATTACTGAATCTCAGGTAGTTGTTTATAACAATGGCAGAATGGACTAATACAGGAGTTTGTGTATTTCTAGCCCCAAAACATGTTACCATCATCATCATCATCAACATCATGTTAAAGGCAAATTTTGTATTGCAAATATCAAGGCATTATCACTTATTATCAATAGGAAATTAATAGAAAATTAACAAATACCCACCATAGAGAAAAGTAAAGTTAAAGTTTTCTTTTCCTTTTTTTTTTTTTCTTTTTTTTGAGATAGAGTCTCGCTCTGTTACCCAGGCTGGAGTGCAGTGGCATATTTTAGGCTCACTGCAACCTCTGCTTCCTAGGTTCAAGTTATTCCCCTGCCTCAGCCTCCCGAGTAGCTGAGATTACAGGCACGTACCACCACGCCCGGCTAATTTTTTGTATTTTTGGTAGAGATGTGGTTTCGCCCTGTTGGCCTGGCTGGTCTCGAACTCCTGACCTCAGGTGATCCACCCACCTCGGCCTCCCAGAGTGCTGGGGTTACAGGTGTGAGCCACCACGCTGGCCTGCTCACAGTTTTCTTGTCAAACTTCTCTGAATATGCACACTCTTAATTAGTTTCTAACAGGTACAGTATTTTGAATGTTTCCCCCTTAAGGCTATTTATATGCAAATGTTGTTGTCTTCTAAGTTGAGCTAGTCTCATGCTTTGACCCCGGGCTGAGCCCATCTGGCTGTTCGGACAGCCTAAGCACACCCATCTGCCAAAAGGCAAGTTTGTATATATGGACTCTTCTGTCTCCACTGTAGGTCTTCAGCCAGCTCCAGGTGCCTTCAGTATGCTGCAGAACTTCTTGCTTACAGTGCAAAACTTTTTGCATATTAGCCAGTTTGGTTGATTCACGTTAACCATATGTGTTCATTTTTAAGGAAGTATTTTATTATTCTCTCATAAGCTGCTTATTGAACTACTTTTAAAGAAGATATAGTGCAAAGGACAAGATCTAAATAGAGTAAAACCAATTGTCCTGTACACTCTGCAGGGAGACATGTTAAATATAAGCAATTTCAAAAATATAACATTTAACCAATATTAATGGTCTGAAACAGAAACTTCCTTGGCACCAGAGCAAAAACGAATCTTTCTGGGAAAATTCTGAAAACCCTTTTTCAAGATGCTAAACCTCTGGTTGGTCATATAGGAACTCAGCTTCACTTTTTGCCACCTTCTTCATAATCTTTCTTCCCTTGCCTACACAGGCACATGGTCTGGCTATACATCCATCACTGTGTGGCTGATGGAAGGCCTAAGTGCTCAGTGTTTTTATTGGTGTGCTTTAAAATTTCTTCTAAGTATAAAGCCTACAGCGATTCAAGCTAGACATTTTTGAGTGTTTCCTAGGCTTGTTATCTATTGTAAATGCTGTTATATCCTAAGTGTGTTATGTACATGAGAGTAGACGTTCTTAAATATTTTGTCTTCATTGTCTTATACTTACTAAACTCTCGAGAGATTCCTTTTGGAGTATAAAATGTCACAATTCACTTATGTAAATGTTGGCTGCAGCTGAAAGCCTGTTCCACATTTAGCAAGACAAAAGAAAAGGGAATAAAGGGCATTGCAACTGAGCCTATATTATACAAATTATAAGATGTTTGTTTTACTTATTTTCCTTTCTTTTTGTCCTTTTCTTCTTTCATTCATGATTGCTATCATGTAGTCATTTAGGTAGAGGGTAGACACTAATAATTGATTAACTTCATATTCTAACCCCCAGGAGCTACTTGCAAGACTAATGAACATGTTTTCCTCTTAAACAACAATGATCCTTAGGTCATACAGACCTCCTTGATGGCATCCAGAAGTTTGATCAGCTGAGCAATGCAAGCAGCTTTGAGCATCCATAAATCTCATGTCCCGCATTCCTATCTTACTCATAAAATCCCCAATTATGTTCAAATGCAGGTTGAATTTGAGAGTTTGCCGCCTGCCCCTTCACTTTGGCCAAATCAAATAAACATTCTCTGCTCCTAAGTGGTAATGTGTCAGTGTTTGGCTTACTGAGCACTGGGTACTCAAACCTAAATTCTGGATTTCTACAGTAGTATTTGGGACATTTCTTTAAAGGAATAGAAAATAAGGGCAATCATTCTGAAGAAAGGAAATGATATTACTTACTGAACAAGACTATCTCAACATTGCTTTCAGCTTGACTCAACTTTAGTAGAAAGATCTCCTGACTGTAGTCTTCTGGCCTGCCTTTCTTGAGGTATTTACTTTAGAAAACTTACAACTGCAGATCATTTATTTGCCCCTTTGAAACGTATATAAATCATATCCCAGCATCTTGCTAGTTTCCCAATCCAGGTAATATCTTTCTCAAGGACCTGGGATCCATCTTTTTGAAATGTAAACATTAAAGGTGATAGAGTAATAGTACTTCTATCTCCCAGCCTCTGTGTGAGGGTAGAAGCCTAACTTGGAAAGGAGCCAATTAAAAAACACAGATGGCCTAATCACAGTGGAAAATATTTGCAAACTCAAGAATAACTCAATCCGCTCCACAATGTGATCCACATTGATCAACCTTCCCCCAACATCCTCTAGTAATTTTCCAATAGCTCACCCCAGTGTTAAAAAAACCTTTCGCCTGTTGCAATAGCCTGAGTAAAATCTGTTTTCATCCTCCAAATTTTATGCTCCCAGGGTCCAGTCCCAGCTTTGAGTATTTTATATGTTTAAATCAATTTTGATAATGGCATTTGAGTCTCATAGAAATGTTGCATATCCTGCCCTCGAGGAGTTTACATTCTGAAATGGCTAATGCTACAAGATTCTACTTTATGCAATTTGAAATGAGATGCAATCACTTAGTTTGGAAATAAGAACAGCTTCAGAGAAAACAAGTTTTTAGGCAGATCCAAATGAATGATGTAATAAGGAATCCTTCAAAAAATCCCAGATGAATCCTGAAACCTGTTGACAATGTTATCTTGTAGAAATAAGTGAAGACCAATCCCATGAGAATAACTAAAGGCTATTTATTCAGAGATTGCTATAGCAAAGGAATCAGCCACCATCACATGCATTTTGCAGAGATTCAAAGGCAAACAGAAGATTTGGAAAGCGTTGTGGTGTATAGACAAAAAGGCTTCAGGCATGAAACTTAACTGATTGGAGGTTGCTGGCATGGGGAAGTTGGAGGTGGGCTAACTAGAAGTGGGCATCTTATTGAACTTTAACTTTCTCTGGTTGGCCCTGAATTGGAAGTAGACGAAAAATACAGGGAAGCTAGCAGTGATTGACAAAGTTTTGATCATTCTGGACTAATTGCTCAGAAGCTGTACTCTAGCTTCCCAGACAGGTTGCTTCAAAATGTGCAGGTCAGAGTTCTATGGCCATAGATCGTCTAGCCAATGTCCTTTTTTCTGTTATTGATAACATGTTCTTTATCTTTAGCAAAGTAGGGACATTACAGACTCTTTCCTGTCCTATTGTTTTACATATAAAGCAACAGATAATTGTATTTGGATTTACCATTGGTTCGTAATTTCTGTCCCAGGCAAAGTAATACAGTGATTATCTCTCTTCCTCATCATGTCTCTGTAGAAACAGTGCAAGTTATAAGGGAGAGTATTTTTACACCTTGTCATTGATAAATGACTGAGTAATGACAGGCCCAAATTCCGGGAATATTCTGGACAACAAAAAAAACTCCTCTTTTTGTAAGAGCTGGCACATTCTGTGGGAAATACCTGGGCAGTTTTAGGCATTGATGCTAAAAAGGGAATAAAGGACACTGTGAAACTTTTTTTTTTTCAGTCTTTGTCCTTCAATTTCCTGAAAAACATATGTCTATATGATTTTAAAGATAATAGTGTGCTATGGAGAATGGAGAGATAGCAAAAACTAAAATAAATGAGGTTAATTTTAGCAAATGGGCTGATGTCTGGGTTGGGCATTTGAGATAAAGGGAAACCAGAGAGAAGACAGGCTGTGAACATGTTCAAAATAATCATCCAATGTGGAGCACACTGATAGAAGTGGCATAGTGATAGCACTACGGTGATAGTAAAAGACAAGAACCTGAAGCTACAAATAAACTATGCTATACATTACCCTGGATGTCTAGATTTTATTAAATGAGTGGCAGGTAATCTTCAATAGCATGCATATCTTTTTATGGCAATGGATAATGACAGAATAGTTCCACTCAGGGGAAAGGGACATGCAGGATCTTGCAAGCCAGGACTACACAGGCTTGTTCTGGGGTAAAATAACTCAGAAATAGGGATTCTCCCACAAGAAAAGCATCAGCACAAGTTTTAATTCATAAAAGTCAGACGTGTAGACAATGCAGGACAGCCAGAGAGGCTGTATAGAAGTCAGAATATGTTGTGAGAAGTCACAGAGAGTGAAGTTTTCAGGATTATGTAAACACTGGGTTATAAGGAGTAAAAGAGGCAAACCATGACTCATGAGCAGGCTCCATGTATAGGAGAGCAAGACAAAGTAAGACCAAGTTCAGTGAAACAATAGCAGCAAATAAAGAATTACAAAGTGTAGTTGATTTGCCTTTCTCTGACGATTAGTGATATTGAACATTTTTTTCATGTTTTATATATGTTTTTTTAAGATGTACAACCTGCTTGTACATCTTCTTTTGTGAAGTGTTTGTTCATGTTGTTTGCCCATTTTTCAGTGGATTATTTGTTTTCCGCTTGTGATTTAAGTTCTTTGCAGATTCTGGATATTAGACCTTTGTCAGACTCAAAGTTTGCAAATGTTTTCTCCCTTTCAGTAGGTTGTCTGTTTACTCTGCTGCTAGTTTCTTTTATTGTACAGAAAACAAATGCAAATCAAAAAAACCACAATAAGATACTATCTCACACAAATCAGAATGTGTATTATTAAAAAGTTAAAAAATAACCGATGCTGGTGAAGCTGTGGAGAACAGGGAAGGCTCATACACTGTTGAATGGAATGCAGATTAGTTCAGCCACTGTGGAAAGTCATTTGGAGATTTCTCAAAGAACTTTAAGGACAACTATTATTTGACCTAGCAACCCCATTACTGGGTGTATACCCAAAAGGAAATTAATTGTTCTACCAAAACTACACATGTGCTCGAATGTTCATCATAGTGCTATTGGTTTGGATAGAAAATTTTTGGTACATAAACAACATGGAATACTACATAGTTATAAAAGAATGAAAATGTAGTTAAGGATTGGAAGCACCACATTAGTTCACAAAATTTGTTATGTTGAGGTGAACCCATTTTTCCACTTATAAAAATGTATAAAATATTTCACACAAAAACATTCAGGCTATAATGTGTTAACTTTCCCCCTGACACTAGAGTTACGGGAATTCCTCTGTAACAACTTGCAAATCTCAGGGAATCAAGAGTGGTTGTGGATAGGACTTGAAAGCATGACAGAGCAAATCAGCACATGGACAAACGATGCTCAATCTTTTGTAAAAAAATTCTCTGGGACATTGATTTTAGGTTACCTAGCAGCATAATGTGTTCATCGTGTTTACTTTCAAACTACTGTGTTTTGTCTTCAACTTTAGTGTTGAGTGGCTCTTCTACGCTATAGAAATACACTGCCTGATTAGTTTTTCTCCCTCCATCATGGGTTTCAGCTACCAACCCAGAAGGGTGTGTTTTTGCCAAAAGCTTGATCACTCTACCGTAGGTCATTTCAATCGTCAAAGAGTCCCTTATATATTTTTCCATAATATATTTAGAAAAAAAAATCGTAATAAATTTGGTTTAGGGGTTAGAATGAAGCACACAAAGATAGCTTAAAATTATAAAATATATATTGGCTTTCTTCTGGGGAGAGGAAAAATGTAGTGTTATGAGGCCAGAGGAATCCTGGGTCAGAACAAAGATGCATCAGTAGAAAGGATATAGCCCTCTTTTTGGAGGCCACAATAGTCCTGGGAAAATAATAGAAGAAAAGCAAGGGGAACTGAAGTGAAAATAAAAGCAACATAAAAATTTGGAGAATTTACTCCATATTTTAAAGCATATTTTCCACTAAAATATATTAATGGAGATTTAATTTGAAAATAATAATATCTTCCACTAAAATGTGCAGTAAAACGTGGCACAAAAATGTGGCAGATATCTACTGCACTATGTTCTCAACACACATTATCTGTTTACTTTTCACCAGAATTCTATAAAATAGGCACAATTTTATGACAAATTTTAAATATTATGGAAATAAGGGTCAGAGCTCTGCAGAAGAGCCAGAATTTATACTCAAACACTCATCAGGACTTTGGTTTTTTAACCAAAATTCTAAGCCAGTTTAGGACTCACTTCCCTATTATTCACATAGCTAGTCCCAGGTAATTGTAATAAAGTTCAGCAATTTGCTGAGATTACACAGCTGGTAAGTGGTAGAAACAAACTTAGATTCTGAAATAGCATGTAAAGTATTATAACTAAGAAAGACCTGGTAAAAGGATCCACAGTCATGAGAACAGCCTTCCTATAATAAACTACTATTAAACTGGATAAAATGTATTATTAAACTATTATCTTCAGGCATTGGTCAACAGTTGGTGCAAGATTGTGGTCCATGAGATAAACAAATGAGACTTTATGATTACTCCAGCTTATTGAGTTTCCAAGCTACAGTGTAGAAAGTGTCAAATCAAATGGAGTCCAGTGATCTCACTGAGTTGGTAAGATAAATATTAATGTTAACGGAAATTTAGGCAGCTGGGATTTGAGGGACCAAATATTGAAGAGGAGGGAGCTATACAAAGATACGTTTACCAAAAGCTGAGAAAAGAACCACTAGAAACAGTAATCGTGTTCCTAGAACTCATACAAGGGTGAGACTAATCTGTGTTTCTACCAGGCAAGAACTCAGAAGAATATCACCATTTTAGTGAGATTTAACTAATTTTAGAATAAATACTATTTTGGACCTTCCTTAACAAAGTTTAAAACTAATTTCTGAAAGGATTGTATTCATTATAAGTAAATAACTCTGTGCTAGAAGAAAGTCAAAGGCTCTTTAAAGAAATGTAATGGAATTTATTATGCAATACAGTAATAATCACAGTTCCAGGCATCCAGTGAAAAATTGCAAGCCAAGCAAAGAAGCAAAAAATTATGATCCATTTATCAATAAATACACAAGCCCAGAAATGAGATGATTGAATTAGCAGACAAACACCTTAAAAGATCAATGACAAATGTGTTCCGTATGCTAAAGAGTGTAGAAGAAATAGCAGACATGGTGAAGACAGAAATGGAACATATACAAATACAAAAATGAAACTCCTAGAGATGAATATACTATATATGAATATGTTATCTACCTACTTGTCATCTATCTCAACAGTAGAGATAAAATATAATCCCCTTAAAAAGACTGACTATGTTCTATGAAAACCCACATTAAGTATAAAGACACAGATCACAAGTAAAAAGCTATTAAAAATATGCAAATGATAATCAAAGGAAAGGAGGGGTGTGTATGTTATTATTAGGATAATTAGTCTTTAGAAGAAAGAACACTTTCATAGATAAAGAGGAATACAGTTGATCCTTGAGCAAATGGGTTTGAACTCTGCAGGTCCAATTATGAGAATTTTTTCTGTCTCTGTCACCCCTCAGGCAGCAGGACCAACCTCTCCTCTTACCGTTCCTCCTCAGCCTACTCATCCTGAAGACTATGAAGGTAAAGACCTTTATGATGATTCATTTTCACTTAATAAATAATACATATACTTTTTCTTCCTTATGATTTTCTTCATAACATGTTCTTTTTTCTAAATTACTTTAAAAACACAGTATATAACACATTTAACATACAAAATAGGTGTTAATCAACTCTTTACGTTATCAGTAAGGCTTCCAGTCAAAAGTAGGCCATTAACAGATTTGTTTTTGGAGATTCAAAATTTATACCCAGATTTTTACTGTTCAAGGAGTTAGCATTCCTAATCCTTGTATTGTTCAAGGGTCAACCATATTTCATAATGAAAAGAGGTCAAATTATCAAGTGGATACAGTTTTAAATGTGTATGCGTACAAATTCAGAGTTTAAAAAATATAAAGCAAAACAAGAAATAACTAAAAAATGTTAATTTCAATGTTACAATGGGACACTTCAACTTACTATTTGACAGAATATATGAAGAGAAAATCAATAAGGGTATGGAATATTTGAACAATACTATAAAGAAACATGATCTAACTGACATTTATAGAACATTCCACCCAACACAGCAGAATACACATTATTTTCAAGTGCACTTGAAACATTTACCAAAATAGAACACATGCTAAGATATGAAACATTTCTCAACAAACTTAATTGTAATTATTATAAGTAATTATCATTATTGTATGAAAAAGTCTACATTGTAACCCTTACAAATTCCCATAAGCAAACAAAATTGAAATAGATCATATACGTAAATGTAAGAGAAAAAATTATAAAACTTCAAGTGGAAAGTAGGAGAAAATACTTGTGAGCTGGGTTAGGCAGAATTTCTTAAGCAGACAAACAAATTAACCATGAAAGAAAAAAATTACAAGTTTAGCTCTTTAGAAAACATGGTTAACATTGGTAAGGAAATAAAAAGGTAACCCTAAGAGTGGGAGAAAATATTTGAAAAGCTGGATCTCATAAAGGACTTGTATCTAAAATATTTAAAAGAACTTTTATATCTCATTAATAAGAACACAATCAAATCAATTAATATGGAGAAAGACGTGAACAAATATTGAAGCAAAGAGGCTATATAAAATTTCAATAAGCATTTTTAGGCACTCTGGAAATGCAAATTAAAATCATAATGAGATACCACTACCACCCATTACTTAGCAATGTCACTCCAGGTATTTACCCAAGAGAACGGAAAACCTATGTCTATTTAAAAAAGCCTTATATATAAATATGAATAGCAGCTTTATTCACAGTAACCAAATCCTTGTAACAATTCAAACATCCATCAACTGATTAAACACACTATGGTTTACTCAAATAATGAAATATGGCTCAAAAATAAAAAGAATAAAATGTTAATACACATATAAATTTGGATGCATTGCAAAGGCATTAGGCTAAGTGAAAGAACTCAGACACAAAATACTTCATTCTCTATGATTCCAATTTTTAGAAAAGGCAAAACTATAGTGAAAGAACAGAAAATAATTGGTTGCCAGGGAACAGGAGCCAGGCAAGGAGACTGACTACAAAGAGGCACCAGAACTTTTCAGGATACTGAAAAGCTTCTATGTCTTCATTATGGTAGTGGTTACATAAATGTATTACATTTGTTATAACTCATTTAATAGTGTTTAAAACTGGGGAATTGGATTGTATGTGTATTATTTCGTTCTCATGCTGCTAATAAAGAAATACCTGAGACTAGGTCACTTGTAAAGAAAAGAGGTTTAATTGACTCATACGTCAGCCTGGCTGGGGAGGCCTCAGAAAACTTAATAACCATTGTGAAAGGAGAAGCAAACACATCCTTCTTCACATGTGGCAGCAAGGAGAAGTGCCAAGCAAAAGGGGGAAAAGCCGCTTATGTAACCATCAGATCTTGCCAGAACTCACTCACTATCACTACCCACATGAGGGTAACTGCCCCCATGATTTAATTACCTCCCACCAGGTCCCCCTCATGACATTTGGGGATTATGGAAACTACAATTCAAGATGAGATTTGGGTCAGGACACAGACAAACCATATCATTCTGCCCCTAGCCCCTCCCTAATCTCATGTCCTCACATTTGAAAACACAATCATGCCTTTCCATCAGTCCGCTAAAGTCTTAACACATTCCAGCATTAACTCAAAAGTCCAAGTCCAAACCTTCATCTGAGACAAGGCAAGTCCCTTCTTCCTATGAGCCTGTAAAATCAAAAGCAAGTTAATTATTCCCTAGATACAATGGGGCTACAGGCATTGGGTAAATACACCTATTCCAAAAGGAAGAAATTGGCCAAAACGAAGGGGCTACAGGCCCCATGCAGGTCTGAAATTCAGCAGAGCAGTCAAAGGCTCCAGAATGATCTCCTTTGACTTCATGTCTCACATCCAAGTCACGCTGATGCAAGAGGTGGGTTTCCATGGTTTTGGGCAGCTCCATGCCTGTGGCTTTGCGAGGTACAGCCTCCCTCCTGATTGCTTTCACAGGCTGGCATTAAGTGTCTGTGGTTTTTCCGGTTGCATGGTGCAAGCTGTCAGTGGATCTACCATTCTAGGGTCTGGAGGACAGTGGCACTCTTCTCACAGCTCCACTAAGAAGTGCCCCAGTGGAAACTCTGCATGGGGGCTTCAAACCCACATTTCCCTTATGTACTGCCCTAGTAGAGGTTCTCAATGAGGGCCCTGTCTCTGCAGCAAACTTATTCCTAGACATCCAGGCGTTTCCATACCTCCTCTGAAATCTAGGCAGAGGTTCCAAAATCTCAATTCTTAACTTCTGTGCACCCTCAGGCTCAACACCACATTGAAGCTGCCAAGGCTTGGGGCTTGCACTCTATAAAGCAATGGCATGTGCTGTACTTTGGCCCTTTTTGGTCATGGCTAGAGCAGCTGGGATGCAGAGCACCAAGTCCTTAGGCTGCACACAGCAGGAGGGCCCTTGGCCCTGCCCATGAAAACATTTTTTCCTCTTGGCCTCTGGGCCTTTGATGGAAGGGGCTGTCACAAAGGTCTCTGACATCACCTCAGACATCTTCCCCATTGTCCTGGAGATTAACATTTAGCTCCTAATTACTTATGCAAATTTCTGCAGCCCACATGATGTCCTCAGAAAATGAGGTTTTCTTTTCTATTTCATTATCAGGCTGCAAATTTTCCAAACTTTTATGCTCTGTTTCCCTTTTAAAACTGAATACTTTTAAGGGCACCTAAGTCACATCCTGAATGCTTTGCTGCTTAGAAATTTCTTCTGACAGAAACCCTAAATCATCTTCCTCAAGTTCAAAGTTGCACAGGTCTCTAGGGCAGGGCAAAATACCACCAGTCTCTTTGCTAAAACATAGCAAGCATCACCTTTACTTCAGTTCCCAACAAGTTCCTCATCTCCATCTGAGAACACCTGAGCCTGGATTTCATTGTTCATATCATTATCAGAATTTTTGTCAAAGTCATTCAGCAGTCTCTAGGAGGTTCCAAAATTTCCCATATTTTCCTGTCTTCTGAGCCCTCCAAACTCTTCCAACTTCTGCCTGTCACCCAGTTCCAAAGTTGCTTCCACATTATCAGGTATCTTTACAACAGAACCCCACTCTGCTGGTACCAATTTGCTGTATTAGTCTCTTCTCTCACAGTGCTGATAAGGACATACCTGAGACAGGGTAATTTATAAAGAAAAAGAGGTTTAATAGACTCACAGTTTCATGTGGATGGGGAGGTCTCACAGTTATGGCAGAAGCCGAAAGGCACATTTTACATGGTGGCAGTCAAGAGAGAATAAGAGCCAAGTGAAAAGGAAAACCCCTTAAAAAACCATCAGAGCTCATGAGACTTATTCACTACCATGAGAAAAGTATGGAAGAAACTACCCCCATGATTCAATTATCTCCCTCTGGGTCCCTGCCACAACATGTGGGAAATATGGGGGCTACAATTCAAGATGAGATTTGTGTGGGACACAGACAAACCATATCATTACAACAGTGGCAAAATGCTGCCAGTCTCTTTACATAGCAAGAGTGGCCTTTACTGCAGTTTCCAACAACTTCCTCATCTCCATCTGAGACCACCTCTGCCTGTACTGTGTTGTCCATATTACCATCAGCATTCTGGTCAAAGCCATTCAGCAAGTCTCTAGGAAGTTCCAACCTTTCCCACATTTTCCTGTCTTTTTTGTGAGCCCTCCACATGATTCCAATCTCTGCCTGTTACCCAGTTCCAAAGTTGCTTCTACATTTACAGTGGTGTCCCACTCTCTGGGGTACCAATTTATTGTATTAGTTCATTTAAATGCTGCTAATAAAGACATACCAGAGACTGGGTAATTTATAAAGGAAAAAGGTTTAATGGACTCACAGTTCAGCTTGGCTGTGGAGGTCTCATGAAACTGACAATCATGGTGGAAGGGGAAGCAGATAACGTCCTTCTTCACATAGTGGCAGCAAGAAGCACCAAGCAAAAGTGGGGAAAGCGCCTCATAAAGCCATCTTACATTGTGAGAACTCACTATCATGAGAACAGCATGAGGGTAACTACTCCATAATTAAATTAGCTCCCAGTGGGTCCCTCCCACAGCATGTGGGGATTATGGGAATGATAATTCACAATGAGATTTGGGTGGGAACACAGCCAAATCATATCAATGTGTAAACAATAATAAGGCTGATTAAATAATCATATCCCCTTCCCCAAAAAAGCAAGACGAATAAAAAGTGATTTGGAGCCTAACTCTCTAGTTGGAATTCTAGCTAATTCTAATTAGCCTAACTAATTCTGGCTTTGCTAGTCAGTAGTTTTGTGACCTTAGACACATGCCATACCCTCTCTGTGTTATCTGTACCAAGAGGATAATGATGTCTGTCTCACAGGCTTGTTGTCATCTAACTATGTAAAGCACATAGATGAGTGCTCAGCAGAAGTGATCAGTGAGTTCCTTCTGTTCCTCAGCTGTTGCTCCTGACTTTGCTACTCAAATATTTATGACAGTGATTGAATCCTTTAAATTCTATTTATTTTTTTCAACATTAAAAATATTATTACTACATAGATCTCCATAATCTTTCAAGTTTTCTGATACCCTAAAGTCTATAAATACATGGAAAATGTTTTCACTCTCTTAGAAAACATTCTTCAAAAAATGGATTCAGGAAAGGTTTCTGAAAGAAGCAACTGCACTCTGAAAATATTTATGTTTGTCTAATAGATAAATTCACTTTATTTTGCAAAACTCTTAATATGGTACTTATTTATTACCTTAAGTAAATCATGTTTTGCCATGGAGATAGGGTAAAAATGTATAAATTTGACCAAAATCTAGTGTATTGTTCACCAGAAGCACGTTTTTTATAGCTTTGCTTTAATTTATTATAAATTAGATACAATTGTCTTTCAAGATTGATGAAAACCTCTCAATTTGTTTAATGTAGGCCTACAAGTGTTCCTTGATGTATACTATTTAGGATGTCAAACTCAATGGCTTGTATCTAATCAGCACTTTTTCCCCTAGATTCCTCAATCCCCGCCCACCTCCCCCCGCCCCCTCTGCCACACTTCACTTCTGATGCTGTCCTCCCTCGATAATATAGTGATATTCAACTAGCTGGAGGCTACATTTATCAGATAGTAGAACCTTGACAGATGTTTGACAGAATTGTGTGTTTTTTCTATTCAATATATTTACCTTCAGCTGATTTATAGTGGAATGAATGAGAATCTAATGGTGAAAAGACTAAGTACTCAGGAGTTACTTGAGCTACTGTGTAGAATTGAGGTGGAAGGTCTGTTCTCTTTGGAAATTCTGCCAAAGAATCTTTCACTTCCCACAGGAAGAAAGGGACATGTTTTAAGAGCTCAGCCATCTTAAAGCTCTTACGTATAAATCATGCATTTTTTTTCTGTCATAGTATAACACAATCCTTGCTTTCAAATCTCTTAGACAAATATATTAAGATTAATTTCAATTAATAAAATATTCTCACATCTTCTTGCATTCATTATATGAAAATTCCTGATGATTGCTTGCATATTTAATAACAACATAGGTTATAGCTGTGCTAAATTGGCTAAAAATTGATTTACCCTCTGGTAAATGTTTGAGGGGAGAGGAGCGTGATTATATTTCTTTTCAGCATTTTCTTGAAAGATGCTTTATGCAAAGACAGCCAAGCTCTTGAGTCTAATTCATTAACAGGCCTGCAGCCAGTGTAAGTGCTTGGGGGTACTGCGGGGTGTCATCATGCACTTTGCTCACTGAAGATGAAAACCCCACATGGTTGCCCAGCCTCAGTATCACGAGAGGCTCTTTAAGTCTAAAATTAAATTAAAACTCACTGGCTACTGAATGTATGTGTTTTATCTTTATTTTTTCCCATGTTTTTCTGTGCTTTGAGGTAATATCCTCCACTTGGAGGCTATGATCCATTAATAGTGGAGTTGTGCAAGACTAGAGACTTTTCCTCCACTCCAAAGGCTTCCATTATTCATCATATAGATGGGAGTGCATAAAGGTATTTCTATCGTGTTTAATTCCATGTGACAGTAAAATCAAAGTTCAAACTCAACTCTCCCATCTTCAAGAAGTCAAGATAATTAATCTTAATTAGTAAATCATTCAGAAGTTTATTAAGTACCACTGAGTACTTTGTTTTTTCTAGAAGATAATAGCTTCAGTGAAATTTCAGTCAAAGAGAGGATATAACTAAAGGCACTTAAAAGCAATGATAAAATAATCCAAGATAGAAAAATCACAGCTGGATTGCAAATTCCACATAATTAATTTAATGTGAAGAAAAATGAAGCATCTTCATTTTCTAAAAAAAGCTAATCTGACTTTGCCTAAACCAGTACCTGATTTTTAAGTGGAAGAATAGGGTATGTAAACACCCACACATACCTCTCCCTCCCCACAATATATATATGATGTGTATGTATATGTATATGTATGTGTGTGTGTATGAGTGTGTGTGTCTATATAATATGGTTTAAACATTTTGGTACTCTCATTTGGTGAAGATGTTTTCAGTCTCTCAGCTCCTCCTGTCTCTGGATCTTTTTCTTAATATTGAATCCTGGCTACACTATTCCCAGTACTTTATTTTTATTTTTATTTTTTGTATCAGTCTCTGTTTAAACTTCTGTTTCTTAGGCAAAATCTTTGAATAAATCAAGAATAGGTCCTTAAGACCTATAGAGTTAGGTTACTGGTTTTAGATTTTTCTTTTTTTTTTTTAAATTTGGGTGTTTAAAGCTATGAATTTGCTTCTGAGTATGGCTTTTACTGAATCCCGTGTCTTTGGTGTGTTGTATTCTCAGTTTTATTTATCTCAAAGTATTTTCACTTATAATTTCTTTTTCATTTATTGGTTGCTTAAGAGTGTATTTTTAAATTTTTACACAATAAAAATTGGAAAAATGAGAACAATATGCGATATACTTAAAATATACACTAGTTGCGTCAAAATAAAATAAATACTAAAGAAAACATAATCATTGATTTAAAAGACAAATGATGAATTTTCTGATTCCTTTTAATTTTGGTTGATATAATTATATTACTTACCCTTTTCTCTAACTTTTTATCTCTATAACTGGTGTTATGTGTTTGTAATTTACTTAAATAATTTAGCCTAGCTAGAGTGATATGGTATTTATGTCTATACTATCCCATTCTAATCTCAGTCCTAAAATAGTTTACTACCTAATTAAGAACACATATTATCCATTTGAGTAAGTACAATTTGATCAAAAAGCCACACTTCTGAGGAAGGCACTGCAGGCCTTCATCTGTTTTTATGTCAGATGATTTGCAATTATGTAATAGTGGTTTAAAATCATTTCCATCCAAGAGTTAGTGATAGCAAACATTTGACATGGCTAGAAATATTGTTTCAGGGGCTTCAATCTTACATGAACAGAAAAAAAAAATGTAACTATCAGTTTGTATACACTCTTTGGAATTCTCCTGGGGTTAAGTTTTGAGTTAGCATGTATCCAGGTACAAATTTAAGGAGGCTGCTTGAACCCAACTAAAAGTTTACATAAACCACACCTTTAGAATTCTGAATCCTTCAAAGATTGATTCTGGGAATATAAAATGGTGGTGCTACCCTGGAAAACAATGTTTTCATTTCTTCAAATATTAAACCTAGATTTACCAGCGATTTCACCCCTAGGTATCTCCTAATTTCTCCATATCTTTACTGACACTTGTAAATTGTGTGTGTGTGTGTTTTTTTTTTTTTTATTGCCAGACAAGTCGCTGTGAATTAGTGTCTTATTGTGGTTTTGATTTGCATTTTCCTAATGACTAATAATGTGGAGAAAATTTGTATATACTTTGGTAAAGTGCATACTCAAATATTTTTGCCCATTTTCAAATTGTATTAATTAATTGCTTGGGCACAGTGGCTGATGCCTGTAATCCCAGCAGTTTGGGAAACTGATGTGGGCTGATCACTTGAGGTCAGGAGTTTGAGGCCAGCCTAGCCAACATAGTGAAACCTCGTCTCTAATAAAAATACAAAAATTAGCTGGGCATGGTGGCAAGTGCGTCTAATCCCAGCTACTCAGGAGGCTGAGGCACGAGAGTCACTTGAACCTGGGAGCCGGAGGTTCCAGCAAGGCAAGATCACACTATTGCACTCCAGCCTTGGGGAGAGAGTGAGACTTCATCTCGAAAAAAAAAAAAAAAAAAGAGAGAGAGAGAAAAATAAAAACACTGGATTATGATTGAGTTGTAAGAGTTTGTAATGTATTCTGGATGCAAATTCCTTACTGGATATATGGTTTGCAAGTATTTTTTCCCAGTCTGTATCTTTTCTTTTCTTTTACTTCATAGTTTCTTTGATGCAAAAAGTTATTTATTTTGATATACTTCATTTTATCTTTTATTAATCACTTGCGCTCTTAGTACTATATCTAAGAAATTGTTGCAGAAACAACAACACAGATATTTACCCTTACGCTTTCTTATACGGGTTTTAGCCTTTACATTTAGGTCTATGATCCGTTTTGAGTTATTTTTTATATGTGGTGTGAGACAGGGGTCCAAATTTATCCTTTTGCTTGTGGATATTTAATTCTTCCAACATCATATGTTGAAGAGGCTATTCTTTCACCCACTGAAATAACTTGAAATATATGCAAAATTCAATTGGTCATAAATGTAAGGGTTTATTTCTGGACTCCTAATTTTAACCGTGTGTGTGTGTGTGTGTGTGTGTGTGTGTGTGTGTGTGTATAGATGGAGAGAGAGAGAGAAACTAATAGTGCATCAATGGCAGAGACATGAGTGTCTAAAACCTTCGTAGCCTGGGTAACATTATGTGAATAATCTGGAACATACACACAACATTCGGTTTTGGTTAAAGCACAAGTTCTCCCTTGAGCTGTTGTTAAAATGTCCAAAGCCATATGAGTTGGTAAAGCCGCCTGCCTAATTTGAGAAGTTTCCTCAGTTTACAGTGTAAGGGCATGACGTGTATTATTGAAAACTGCAGCATGTGTTCGGCTACTGCTTCAACTTACAACTTGATATCAATTGTGGCTGTCTGTGGGAAAAATATAGCCATGGAGTAAAACCTTCAAGATACCCATTTTTGTTGCCTATGGCGAGCCTTTACAATTTCCCAGTTAGATGGGAGAGAGTCTGATTTGGAAAGAATACATTTGGGAAGATAAGGATGACCCACATACCTGTTCCAGTTCAATTATAAGGTAAGTACAGCCAGCTGTGAGTTCCACAAGCCCATAACCATCCCCAGGGAGAAAGGTAGGCACCTAGTTTTGGTGAATTACATTGCCATCCTATCCACATTTGGTCTGTTAAAAGAAGGGTCTGATTACACTGTTGAGGTGGCAACCATTCCATATCATGGTTTCCAGTTTGTTTGTGACTGTTATTGTGACTGATTACACTGTTGAGGTGGCAACCATTCCATATCATGGTTTCCAGTTTGTTTGTGACTGTTATTGTGACTTCCAAGACAGAGGCACCTTACCTGATAACTGTACTTGAAAAGCCGTCATCCACCCAAATCTATTATGTACAGTATTACCTAAAATTGGAGTCGAATTTAGGTGTTTCCTAATTAGACAATAAAGGTGCCTTTTTATCTCTGTAGGAAAGGAAGGGGCTAATGCCTGTGTGGCTACAGTACATGAGGAAAGAGGATATATGTTTATTATTTTTAGTTTCCCAATCATAATAAAGTCTCAATGAACTTAGGTTGACTGGTTGGACATGGCAGAGCAATCCAGAAGTGAAGGAAAGTGGTAATTCACATACCCAACAGATGGTATTATTATGTAGAGAAGCCGAAGTCTGTGCCCACTTGGCAATTAAGTTACTCTCTTTGTGATTCCAACTTATATCCAAAAGTAGGATACTAATCCATATTTTTATGTTACCCATCCTTTTTGTTTCTTCTGAGTAGGAGCAGGCGGTCACTGGTTGGCTTACAGGAATAAATGGGATCAGTCTCTTGTGTGGGACTCCATAAGAGACAGGTTTAACTTGAGGTAAGTGGACCCAGCTGTTTATTCCTAGAGGTTTAACTGCAGGTGGGGTACTAAGGAGAACTTGATAGGGTCTCTCCCATTCTGGGGAAAATTGATCTGCTGGGGATCCTTTTTTCCGAGTCTTTAATAGGACTTAAAAGACTTCCCACTAGGTTATAAGAAGATTCTCTTCCTTAGCAGGAAAAGGAAGTTTTGAATTTTCATATTCAATAAGTGCTTTTTGCACCTGTCCTTAGTCGATTACATTATTTTGTAGCTTGAAATTATCGATGTCTATTAGGAAGTCTGTAGTTAAGAAAGGCCTTCCATACTTACAAAGGGGCTGAGCTGTAGGTTTTCTTTAGGAACACCTTGAACCCACAACAAGGCCACAGGCAATAGAGACTTTCAGGCTTCTGTTGTCTCCTTGCAGAAGTTAGCAAGAGTCCTTTTTAGAGTTTCATTGGCTCTTTCTACTTTCCCTGAGGACTGCAGCCTCCATGCTGAATGAAGGAGGTACTGAATTCTTAGGGCTGAAGGTATATTTTGAGTTATTGTTGCTGTGAAAGATGGATCATTAGCATTCTGCAAGCTTTTAGGCAGCCCAAACATAGAGAGTATCTCCTTTAATAGAAATTTAGAAACATTGACTACCTAAGTATAGTCTATTTGCCAGTCTTCACCAGGGTACGTTCCCCTAGGTTGAACAGGCCTTACTAAAGGCGGTGGTAAATGTTGGTTATTTGGGTTATTTCTGGCACAGAGTTCACAGGCCCCACTTACGTATTTTACTGTTTTAAGTAAGCTTTTTTTGGGGGGACGGGGTTCTCTATGAATTTTAGGATTGTTTTTTCTAGTTCTGTGAAGAATGATTGTGGTATTTTGATAGGAATTGCATTGAATTTGTAGATTGCTTTTGGCACTGTGGTTATTTTAACAATATTGATTATACCCATCCATAAGCATGGGATGTGTTTCCATTTGTATGTGTCATCTATAATTTCCTTCAGTAGTGTTTTGTAGTTTTCCTTGTAGAGGTCCTTCATGTCCTTGGTTAGGTATATTTCTAAGAATTTTATTTTATTTTATTTGCAGCTATTGTGAAAGGCGTTGAGTTCTTGATTTGATTCTCAGCTTGGTCACTGTTGGTGTATAGTGGAGCTACTGATTTGTGTACATTAATTTTGTATCCTGAGACTTTGCTGAATCCATTTATCAGTTCTAGGAGCTTTTTGGATGAGAATTTAGGGTTTTCTAGGTATATGATCATATCATCAGCAAACAGCAACAGTTTAACTTCCTCTTTATCAATTTGGACGTCATTTATTTCTTTCTCTTGTCTGATTGCTCTATGACTTCCAGCACTATGTTGAATAGAAATGGTGAGAATGGGCCTTCTTGTCTTGTTCCAGTTCTCAGGGAGAATGGTTTCAACTTTTCCCCATTACGTATAGTGTTGGCTGTGGGTTTGTTGTAGATGGCTTTTATTACCTTAAGGTATGTCACTTCTATGCTGACTTTACTAGAGTTTTAATCATAAAGGGATGCTGAATATTGTCAAATGCTTTTTCTGGGTCTGTTGAGATGATCATGTGATTTTTGTTTTTAATCCTGTTTAGATGGTGTATCACATTTATCGACTTATATATGTTAAACCATCCCTGCATGCCTGGTATAAAACCCACTTGATCCTGGTGGATTCTCTTTTTGATATGCTGTTGGATTCAGTTTGCTAGTATTTTGTTGAGGATTTTTGCATCTACATTCATCAGAGACTTTGGTCTATAGTTTTTTTGTTGTTGTTGTTATGTCCTTTTCTGATTTTAGTATTAGGGTGATACTGGCTTCATAGAATGATTAAGGGGGAATTCCCTCTTTATCTATCTTTAAAAATAATGTCAATAGTATTGGTACCAATTCTTCTTTGAATGTTTGATAAAATTCAGCTGTGAGTCCATCTAGTCCTGGACATTTTTGTTGGCAATTATTTTATTACCATTTCAATCTCACTGCTTGTTATTGGTCTGTTTAGAGATTGTCTATCTTCCTGGTTTAATCTAGGAGGGCTGTATATTTCCAGGAATTTATCCATTTCCTCTAGATTTTCTAGTGTATACACATAAATGTGTTCATTTTTCTTCTGCTGGATTTGGGTTTGGATTTGGATTGTTCTTGTTTCTCCAGTTTGGTGAAGCGTGACATTAGATTGTCTATTTGTGCTCTGCAGCCCTTTTGATGTAAGCATTCAATCCTCTGAACTTTCCTCTTAACACCGCTTTTGCTGTATCCCAGAGGTTTTGATAGGTTGTGTCACTATTATTGTTCAGTTCAAAGAATGTTTTTAATTTACATCTTGGTTTCATTGTTGTCCCAATGATCATTCAGGAGCAGGTTGTTTAATTTCCATATATTTACATGGTTTTAAGGGTTCCTTTTGGAGTTTATTTCAAATTTTTCCACTGTGGTCTGAAAGAGCACTTGATATAATTTCAATTTCTTAAATTCACTGAGACTTGTGTTGTGGCCTATCATATAGTCTATCTTGGAGAATGTTCCATGTGCTGACAAATAGATTGTATATTGTGCAGTTGTTGGGTAGAATGTTCTGTAATTATTTGTTAAGTCCATTTGTTGTAGGGTATAGTTTAAATTCATTGTATCATTGCTGACTTTCACTTTCTGTCTCAATGACCTGTCTAGTGCTGTCAGTGGAGTATTGAAGTGTCCCACTATTATTGTGTTGCTGTTTATCTCATTTCTTAGGTCTAGTAGTAATTGTTTTATAAATATGGGAGCTCCAGTGTTACGTGCATATATATTTGGAATTGTGATATTTTCCTGTTGGTCTAGTTCTTTTATCATTATATAATGTCCCTCTTTGTCTTTTTAAACTGCTGTTACTTTAAAGTTTGTTTTTTTCTGACATGAGAATAGCTACTCCTGCTTGCTTTTGGTGTCCATCTGCATGGAATATCTTTTTCCACCCCTTTACCTTAAGCTTATGTGATTCCTATGTCTTTGGTGAATCTTCTGAAGATAGCAGAGACTTGGCTGGTGAATTCTTATCCATTCTGCCATTCTGTATCTTTTAAGTGGAGCATTTATGCCGTTTACATTCATTGTTAGTACTGAGATAATGTGAGGTACTATTCTGTACATTGTGCTATCTGTTGCCTGAATACCTTTTTTAAAATTGTGTTATTGTAATATAGGTCCTGTGAGATTTATGCTTTAAGGGAGTTCTATTTCATTGTATTTTGAGAATTCGTGTCAAGATTTAGAGTTCCTTTTAGCAGTTCTTATAGTTCTTGGTAGTGGTGAATTTTCTCAGCATTTGTTTGTCTGGAAAAGACTGCATCCTTCCTTCATTTATGAAGCTCAGTTTTACTGGATACAAAATTCTTGCCTAGTAATTGTTTCATTTAGGAAGGCTAAAAATAGGACCCCAATCCCTTCTAGCTTGGAGGGTCTCTGCTGAGAAATCTGCTGTTAATCTGATAAGTTTTCCTTTATAGGTTACCTGATGCTTTTGCCTCACAGCTCTAAAGGTTATTTCCTTTGTCTTGACTTTAGATAAGCGGATGACTGTGTCTAGGTGATTATCTAGGACTATAGTTGTTTTTTTAAAAAATTTTATTTTACTGCTCAAAACCTAGCTTTGACCCTTGTGACATTTTTCAATTGGCACCTGTGTCCCTTTGACATATTCACATTGTTTTCTATTTCTCAATACTTTTAACTTTCTGACCCTACAAGATGGTCCAGATTAATCATTTATTCTCTGCCCCAACCCTGAAATAAACCATATATCCAAGTTACTCTGGTTGGTATACAGAAAAACTAGTATTAATATCTGTACTTAGGAGCTTAGTGTGCTTGTTTCTAATGGAATGTAATTGTTCTAGGCCTTCTCAGCGGACAGGGCTTGGAAACATATGTGTGCATACTATGTTTATTTATTTTATTCATCAATTTGTATTTATATCAAACTAGCCATGAGTTCATAATAATGTATACAACTCTAATATAGGGGGGATTATCACATTTTATTCTAGCTCTTCCCTTTGCTTATCTGTACCTTTCTATTGCAATAGTGAGAAGCCTGGCCCTCTCCATATGCCAACAATTTCCTTATTTGCTCAATCCCAGTATACACATATAATGGATATATATGTATACTCCTTGCCTCTATGAACTGGAGTTCATTGGCTATATACAGATTATTTTGACTTTGGTCTTACATTCTTCACTTATTTCCAAACTTATTTGAAGCAACAACTCTTTTTCTCTTATCCTGAAAGAAGAGTTAAATCACACTTTTAAAATACAGTTAGATTCTCTTTTTGTACAGTCTGCATTCCAACGTGGAATTTCCCAACTTCCTAATTAATCCTTTTTTTTATCTGCACACATAAAGGTTTACTCTTTATGACATAAATGTCTGTGGGTTTCGACAAATGCATGGACATGTGTACACAACTACAGTATCAAACAGAATGTGTGGTGGCCCCCTACTAGTCATTGTGGCCTCCCAGGAACTTCTAACTCTTATGCTAGTTCATTCTGAGCCTCTAGGAATTCATTAAAATTAATACTGAAGTAAGTGATTCTACTTGTTTTGACTTCCAGTAGCTTCTTTTCAGATAGTCAGATCTCTATTGATGTATTTCTCTGGATGCACCTAACTCTTCAGATTTGGGGGTAAGAATTTGACATAGAGCTTTACTCCTGTGACAGATCCAATAAAAATCATTGATTTTTTAGTTTGTAAAGCTTTTTCGTGTTGCAAGTATAGGAGTGACAGCTTCCAAGCTCTTTACATGTTGGAGTTGAAACTGAGAGTTGACTAATTATATTTTTTCAAATTTAAAAAATAGTTCTGCTCTGTAAATTACAATATATATATATATTATCAGAATCAGAATCTTTTCAGAATTATTTCAACTTAATTCTAGTAAGATATGAATAACATTGGTTCAACAGTTACATTCTCTCCCCCCTCATTTTTGCCATTATTTTTATATATATCATATCTATTTCTATTAAAAACCCAACAGTACAGCATTGTGATTTTCGCTTTATATACTTGCATGTCTTTTAAAAAAGCTCAGATAAGGAAGGAGTAAAATCATATAAATAAATATATATATACTGCTTATTTATCCTTTCTGTCACTCTTCATTTCTTCTTATGGATTCAAGATATCATTTGTTGTTGCTGCCTGGTTACAATATAGCTACATGTATTACACCTTTCCCTGGGCTGTTTTTTTCATGCATACATGTCTATATGTTGTAAGTCCAGCAATACACTTTACTAATTATTGTTTTAACAACTTCTTTTCAAATCAGTTAAGAAAAGATGAAAGTATGCAATTATACTGTCTTTTCTAGCCATTTGCATAATTTTCTTCCAGCTCTCTTATTTTTTCTCATGTCAATATGAATTGTTGTCTGGGATCACTTATTTTTATTTTGAAGAACTTCCTTTATTATTTCTTGTATAGCAAGTCTACTAACAAGAAATTCTTTCACTCTTTATCTGCAAATATCTTTATTTCACCCTCCATCCTTTTGAAGAATAGTTTTTCTGTGTATGGAATTCTTGGCTGTTTGGCAAGTTTAATTTCTTTTGTTGTTGTTGTTGTTTGTCTTGTTTTGTTTTTGTTTTCTAACACTCTTCATAGGTCACCCCCCCTGCATTCTAGCTTCTTTGTTTTTTTATAGGGAACCAGCTGTTATTCTCATTGCAATTCTGTCCTATGTTATGAGTCACTTTTTGTTGGCTGTTTATAAAATTATCTCTAACTTTGGCTTTCAATAGTTTTGCTATGATAGGTATGGAATTAAAAAAAATTATCCTATTAGGAGTTTGTCGAGCATCTTGAATGTACAAATTAATGTTAAACATTAAATTTGGGAAGTGTTAAGCCATTATTTCTTTAAATATGTTCAGCCCCTTTGTATTAGTTTTGTATGCTGCATAACAAAATATCACAAACTCCATGGTTTAAACTACACCCATTTACTGCCTCTTACCTTCTGGGGGCGAGAAATCTAAGGACAGTCTTATTATTTTCTGATTAATGCTGTAACACATCATCAAAAATTAAGTAGTTTAAAACAGCACAGCACAGATTTACTATTTCACACTTTTGGAAGTCAGAAGTCCAAAATTAGTTTCACTGAACTAAAAACAATTTGAGTGCACTGCATCACTTCTTGAGGGCCTCGGGTAAAATTAATTCCCCTTGTTTTTTGCAGCATGCAAATGCTGTGTACGTTCTATGGCTTCTGGCCTCTTCCCGAATCTTGATTTATGCAACCATATGGGTGAATCTTAAATGTATTGTGAAAAAGCCAACCTAAGATGCTACATAATGTATTTTTTTATTTACATGACAATATGAAAAAAGTATAACCACGGATACTGAAAGCAGGTTAGTGGTTGCCAGTTTTGTAGCATGGGGAGTGTTTGACTACAGAGAGGCATAACAAGGGAAATAATTGATGATGGACTTGTTCTGTGTTGCATTGTGCTGGTGAATATACAATCCTAGATATTTGTCTAAACTCATAAAACTTTATACAACAAAGTGTAAATTTTTTTTGCAGATTAAAAATAATCAACTTGAATATTACGCAAAACCAAAATTGAATGCAGACTATGACAAATGAATCTATGTATATTGCAAATAATTGAAATGATTGTGGTGAATGGAGTGATGAAGAAATAAGCTGCACTGTGTAACCTAAAAAAATAACATTGATCTGACCGGATATTGTAAGGCTAAAGACAAAACATATTTAGTATGTAAACATTGTATTCTATTTGACTGGTGTAGTTTGAGTTATGGTTTGACTGTGTCCCCACCAAAATCTCATCTTGAGTTGTAGCTCCCATAATTTCCACATGTCATGGGAGGGACCCGGTTGGGGGGACCAGGTAATTGAATCATGAGGGCGGGTCTTTCCCGTGCTGTTCTCATGATACTGAATAAGTCTCACGAGATCTGATGGTTTTATAAAGGGGAGCTCCCCTGCACATGCTCTCTTGCCTGCCGCCATGCAAGACATGACTTTGCTCCTCATTTGCCTTCAGCTATGATTGTATAGCCTCCCCAGTTATGTGAAATTGTGAGTATATTAAACCTCTTTCCTTTACAAATTACCCAATCTCGAGTATTTCTTATTAGCAGCATGAGAATAGACTAATACAGTTTGAATGTGTGTCCCCTCCAAATCTCATGTTGAAATGTAATCCCTAGTGTTGGAAGTGAGGCCTTTTGAAAGGTATCTGGGTCATGGGGGCAGAACCTTTGTGAATGGCTTAGCACCATTCCCTTGGTGATGAGGGAGTTATTGCTCAATGAGTTCACATGAGATGTGGTTGTTTCAAAAGAAATTGGCACCTCCCTCCTCTCTGTCCTTTGCTCCCACTCTCATCATGTGATATGCCAGCTTCCCCTTTGCCTTCTGCCATGATTAAAAGCTTCTTGAGGTTCTCACCAGGAGCAGATGCTGGTATTATGTCTTCTCTATAGCCTACAGAATTGTGAGCCAATGAAATCACTTTTCTTTGTAAATTACCCAGTTTCAGGTGTTCGTTTACAGTAATGAAAATGGACTAACACATTGATAATATTTTTTCACATAATGGTGAGGGTTAACAATTCTGAAATAACTCTAAATATAAATCGTATTTGAAGAACCAAGTATATATGTTGAAGAAAATGAGAGCCACTTTCTCACCATCAGAGAAACAGGAGATAACGGCAAGATGAAACATGCTGCTTAATTGAAGATGAAGGTATTATTTTTGACTCATGGATATATAGATTGAAAGAAATAGAAAGATATAAAAATGAATACAGATAACAGATACATGTATATAAACGGGTAGTACAAAAAGAAATATGACCTAGCTTTGTCCAATAAGAGAGCCTAAAAGAAGTATACCCCAGCAGTAATGAGCATAACTAGTTCCTGGATTTTTGCTTGTAAATATCATTCTTCACTAACATGAATGAGGGCTCCTTAGAGATGTGGCTAGTTCTAGGACAAAGAAAGAGAAAGTAGAAGTTAACCATAGAGCTTTTTGTGGCATCAGAAAGTTGGAAAGTGCTAAAACATAAGTTTGGGCGTGTAAAAGGGAGAGAGGAATCAAACAAAAAGAGCTCCAAATATCCAAAGCTAGAAAAATTTGGCACAAAATAAATAGTGCTAGACCCTAACCCTAAGATGGTAAGTTTATTGTGTCAATTTGACTGGGACATTGTGTGCCAAATTAATGGTCAAACATTATTCTGAGAGCATCTGTGAGGGTGATTCTGGATGATGTTACTATTGGAATCGGTAGACTGAGTAAAACAATTTTTTCTTCCTAGTGTGGGTGGGCTTCAACCAATCAGTTGAAGGCCTGAACAGAACAAAAAGCTGATCCCCTAAGGAGTAAGCAGGATTTTTTTTTTTCTACTTTTAGACTTAAACTGAAATGGCAGTTTTTCCTATCTCAAGCCTGCCAGTATTTGGACTAGAAATTACACCATCAGCTTTCCTGATTTTCAGATTTTCAGAATTAAACTGCTATGACACCTTTGGCTTTCAAGGGTCTCCAGCTTGATGATTGCAGATCTCAGGACTTGTTAATCTCCGTAATCATGTGAGTCAATACATTTTAATAAATAAATCTCTCTCTCCTCCCCGCCTCTCTCTCTCTCTCCATCTATATCATTAGTTATGTTTCTCTAGAGAATCCTAACTAATACAAACCTGAAGAATAAAATAAATATCCATGAGACCATGCCAATATAAATAAGTGGATGAATGAGTAAACAAGTGGAGAATAAGGGATAATTAGTCCCTAGAGAATAATTCCAAATAACAAATATGGATGACAAGAAAAAATAAAAATTACTGTTGAAAACCTATGGTGATTATTACTGTAGTGAAGATACGCTGATAAATGTTAAAATCAGTGAGTAAAATTTTAAGCAGAAACAGAATGTTTGCATAGTCTCAAATTTTCTCTCTCCGAATATTCATTAATTGCAAAAAGGAAAAACTGTAACATTATAGTGGAGGAACCTGTCGGCCACCACCTTGACCAGGTGATCAAGTTTAACAACCCCACAATAGGATATCCTGTTGTCATGTGTCTCCTGATACAACAATGTGGTATTCTTCTGGGAAAAAAAACAAAAAAACCATGGCCTCAACTTAATCATGAGTGCACATGAGACAAATTCATATTGAAGGACAGTTTACAAGGCACTTATCTACTATTCCTCAAATGAGTCAGGGTCATAAAAGACAAGGAAGAATTGAGGAACTAACACATATTGGAGAAAACTAGGTAAACAGGACAACTAAATTCAATCAGTGTAGGACCTCAGATTACATTCTGAAACAGAAAAAGAACATTAGTAGAAAGACTGGTGAAATACAAAGTCTGTAGTTTATTTACTTTTATTGTACCAATGCTAATTTCTTAGTTTTGACAATCATACTGTGGTTATTTGGGAAGCTAATACTGGAGGAATCTGGGTGAAGAGTGTCTAAGGGTTTTCTTAACTACATTTGCAACTGCTCTATAAACCTAAAATTATTTAAAAATGAAAACTTAAAACAGTAACCTGTATACTCTGTGAGGATTTCAAAGTACCCCTTAAAGAATCCTATTCGAATAAAAACGAATCAGAATCCTGACCCAAACTTCTCTTCTTCTGGGTAAATCATGTTAATTCCTTTAAACTTCCTTCACACATTTAAAGAAATACTATTTATCCTTGTTTTTCTGCTCTGCATTCTCTCTAGATACTCTTTATCACCCTTAAATTTTGGTGTCACAGTATTCTGATTGACTAGGCCAAAGCGGGCAATATTAGCATCAATATTCATTTCACTGTGACCCAAGCTGGAGCTATGCAAACCTGTCTTGAAACACTAATAAGAGAAATGATTTGGGAGGAAACCTCAGAATTCTAAAGAACGTAAATACAGATAAGAGAGCAAAGGATATAAGAAAAAGTAAAGGCTAAGACTGGAAAGAGTTGACTAAACTTTTAAAAGTATGGATTATAAATATAATTATTGTTTATAAATTGTTTATTTATTCATACATTTTCCATAATTTAAATTCTTATTGTAGAATTTAAAATAGAAAATAAACCTTCTAAAACAACTAAAATTTTGCTTTAAATTCTCATCTACTTAAAAAACATTGCAGTAAAATATTACTCATGTTAAATAAATTCACTTTCCATAACAGACAATGAAAAAATAACTTAAACCATCCAAAATTAAAAAGTGAGAAAATTTCATATTAGAATACACTGCAAATAGAAGTCATTCTAGTTTCTCATCAGGTGTTGTGGTCAGCCATATACATGACTTTATCTAAGTCACTTCACCTCTCTGAGTCAGCTTCAGGATAATAGTGTGGAGATGTGCCAACTCTTATAGCAAAATTCTAGCAGGAGATCTTCATTCACTTCACAGTCTTTTGAAAAGCACCCCTGGAATTGTACAAAAGAGTGGCCCTTCCTAAAGTGCAATTATTTTTCTTCTTAAATGAATACATCAAGTTCCTTGGAGTTTCAAAATTAAAGAAATAATAAGTAGGTGGCAACCTGGAGTCTAGAATTTGATTCAAAAAAGAATTTGTCAGGCACAGTGGCTCACGCCTGTAATCCCAGCACTTTGGGAGGCCGAGGCGGGTGGATCACGAGGTCAGGAGATCGAGACCATCCTGGCTAACATGGTGAAATCCCGTCTCTACTAAAAATACAAAAAGTTAGCCGGGCGTGGTGGCGGGCGCCTGTAGTCCCAGCTACGCGGGAAGCTGAGGCAGGAGAATGGCGTGAACCCGGGAGGCGGAGCTTGCAGTGAGCCAAGATCACACCAATGCACTCCAGCCTGGGAGACAGAGCAAGACCCCATCTCAAATAAATAAATAAATAAATAAATAAATAAATAAATAAATAAAAGGAGAATTTCTGGATGAGGATCACAGTTCTGTATAGGTAGGACAATTCCAGCATGCCCTGGACATCTGCCTATAATCTTGCCATCTCTCTGCTCAGTTATTTTTTAAATTTAGGTAGAACACATATACAGAAAAACACTTTAATATGAAATGTACACCTGAACATAATGTTTTTGATATTCACCCTGATTTTTGCACATAGCAATATTTTATGTTGCCAAATAGAATTTAATTAAAGGAATATGCTTCTATTTATTTATTTATTCTACTTACAATTAGCTTTTAAGTCAGTCTCTGTAAGAAGACATTTTAAATAAGTTAAGGCAATTTGGTTATACCTGAATATGAGGTTGTTTTGGTAGATATTGGTTACTTCCAACAGTTGTCGATAAAAAAATCTCTCTAGGTCTCCTCTCCCAGGAATCACCAACAAGTGGTACGTTAGAAGTCATAAATAGTATAAGTCTACACACAGCAATGTATGAGAAAGTAAGCATAACTTTGTCCTTTCAGGGATTTCAGTAAATTTTGCCTCAAATATCCATGAAAATCAGACATTCAGATTCCTCCAGAGGTGACCAAACACATGAAGCAGACCTAATCCTAGACTGAGGTCACCACTCTAAAAGATAGAGGATCTGTCTTGCTTCCCTAGACCTCCTGTGTTGATTCATGCAAAGGCAGAAAGTTAGACAATATTCTAACAAATCCACATGTATTAAACACCACTCAAGTCTGTAATTAAAATTATTCCTAACATTATGCTAACTAATGAACCATCTGGTGCTGATCAAATATACAGTTGAAGGACACTTCTGGAGCCTGAATTTCTGAATAAAGACTCTGAATGTTAAATAACTATACCCTTTATTGTATACTCTTGATTAGGGGGCCTCAAGTGTTCACTAATGATCTCCAGAGTATAGATTGAAAACCTACACATGCCATTTTACACATATTACACAAATATTACACATATTACACAAACCATATTTTAAATAAAATTACAAACAATATTAAAAATTTTCTTCTAAACACTCAAGTCCAACTTGCCGAAACAGAACTAATCTCTACATTAAGGAGTTAGCCCAGGGAGGCTGCTTCTCTTGACAGATTGGAGACTACCCGTGGCTGTTCATTTGGCTGACTCTGTCCTGTCTTCTCATTCCTGGGCCGTCTATGAGGCTAAACTCTCTGTAAAGAATCAAAGTGTGGAAACAAAGGAGCAAAATTTCATCTGTTATTGTAGTACATGGTTAAACTTGAGCCCTTGGCAGTTAACTCTGAAAAGAATGGGAACATCTCTTTTACTCATTGGCTATTTCCACAAGACTTATTGTTAAGATAAACGTTTATTTCATCCAATCTGTAGTTGGATGGTGCAGTTCACAAACCTGCAAGTCAGATAATCTAGGCTGGGCTTGGCTAACTCAACTCTATGTGACATGTCTCATTTGGGACCCTGGCTGAAGGTATAACACCTGGTGAAAAGAAAGCTCTTCTCACGGTGATGTCTGAGGTGGAAGCAGGAAAAGAATAATTTTATCTAATTCAGAAGTTATCTAGAAGTTAATTCAAATTATAAACTTGAAAAGGGTATTTATGAAACAAGGTAGTAAGGAACGAGTAAGTGGGGAGAGATATGTAAAGAAAGTTATATATATGAAGATTTTTTTTGTAATGAAGGCTATAAAGGAAAGATAATCTTTGATGAGAAAATACCTTGTATGGTAAATTTTTTTGTCCGGCAGTAAAATGACTGGTTATTTAAAGAAAAAATAAGGGGAAGAAGAATAAAATCTGGGACTGAACAGAAAGCCTAGGCATGTTGTGGATTGTCTGTGTAAGTCATATGTAGTTTTTACTGTTTCTCTGTGTGTGTATCTTCACGAACCAAAGAGAAAATAGAAAGTTAAAAAAGTTTAGATAATAAAATATTCTTTAAAACTTGGAGAATTGGATAAATTTGGCTAACTTTTTAAAAATTTGCCTAATTAACATTTTCGTATTTGAAACTCTTAGTCTTGATGAAGATAAAATAAGAAATATTGTAAATAAATGCATTGGCAGTTTCGCATTTTTTAAAAATATACTTTATCATGAAGCCAGATGTAGCGTGGAACCAAATTTCATATACATGCATGCATTGCTTCATACTATATATAGTACTATTTGCTATTTTGCACAGACAGTACTAGCACTAAAGTACTTACTGGTCATGTACCTAAAGTGAATTTCTTAATTGCAAAAAAATGTATCATTGTATTGGTGGACTTAGAAATATTAAATTGTGTATCAGGAATAAAATAATCATCTTTTTTAACAGACTCTGGGTAACACTAGCATCCAAGGTAAACTTAGTAGGAGAGAAAAATGAGGTAGGTTTCCTGTTAGTTTTTACTTCTAATTTTTTATTTATTTGCCTTTTGTTCTGCTTTGAGTTTTACTTATGTATACATCCATATAAACCATTGACTTTTAAAGTTCCTAATGGAAGACTTTTATTTGGTTCTATGAATAGTCATTTTGTTTCCTATGCATCTCTAACAAGTCATCATTTGTTTTATTTATCTACAATTCCTGAGCTACCTTTGTCAAGCCTGAAAAAACTGATAAAGCATACCAGCCACTTAAAATTTGATTTTCTCTACCTCTGATAATCTAGAGAGCTACAAGAGCTTTAAGTTTCCTAGCCAAAAATAATGGAATTATTATAATAAGTTCTGAAAAGAAATAAGAGCATTATATATTTTGTTATTTGGAAAAGTGGATGATGGTAGCAATGTTTAAATGGTGTGTAATTGGTTTCAGATTTTTTTTAATGAGGCAAAACTGTGATATGGATACAAAGTTTTAATGTTCAGGAAAGATTGGCCTTGTCCTTAAGAAAATTATATTGATCGGAATTTCTCTCAAACTACCTTAGTTGTGTTTACTATTACTAAAATTAAGTGACATTCACTTGGATTAAGGAGTAATTTTAAAAATGTGAGACTTTCTAGTGATCTTTGATTCCAAGCCGTTTATCACTGATGGGCCTTCATGTGTGCACCTGAAAACAAAATATGTATAAGTGTTGCACTAGTTTGAAGATTTTGGTAGACAAAGTTACCTCATGAGTTGTCAGGACTGTATCTAGAAACCAACCTTGGAAATGTGTGATGATACTCTTTTAAATAGGTGAAAAGAAATTGTTCTGTGCTTGTTCTTACTTTGTCTCTGTTTTATTGTCTATTACTTAAGTGGAAGATTATCCTCATATTGAACTTTCCGAACTAATGTTTGCATTTATCATTTTTTGATGGAGACAAAAGTTAGTTATCTTCCTTTCATAAGTTTGGCATACAACCTATCACTTTTTGATGGTTTTGGTCACAGTCTGTCACTAGAATGCTGGCAATTATACATGTGCAATGAATAAGCTAACTACTTAAATACAGTGATTTGAGGTGTTGCAGGCAGTAACTCTTAAACACTAAATCACATTGTTTTAATTTTTAACATATTAGAAAGAATGTTAGGACATTCTACAATATAAACATTCTATTAACTAATTTTTGTGCTGCTATGTTACAGGGCTTTGACTCCTGGGTCTGAAGGAGGCACAAACCCCTGCTAAATTTTGAGCATTGATACCAGTTGAAGCCTCATCTTTAGACCCACGGAAAAGTGACAATCGACATGAACTGCTTTTGTGAGATAGAAATTAAAATTTTGTGAGACAGAAATTAAAAATAGTCCCCTACACTCAGGGACTATTATGGAAGAGGTGGGCACATGAGATTGTAAGGGCCAATTTTGAGGAATATGATTAATTCAGAGTTTTTCTATATATTAAACATTAATATCAAAAGCACCCTAATAGAAGGCCAGCATCTGGGCCCATGTGTCAGAATAATAGGGTTTTCTTGGATCATGCTCTTTAATAGAACATTGTAAAATGTTATAAAAGGTTGATGGAAATCTTACCTTATGGTCAAACTGATTAAAATTCGTTAAATGTTTATAAGGTTTTATTAAAATCTAAACCATACAAAGGTTAAATATGGTTTTTTTCTTTTGAACAAAATTTTTCATGTAAGAGATAATATAAGATATTTGTTTACCTTTGGAGTAAACTGCAGAGGACAAATGGAGGGAAAGAGACAGATATAGTTGGCCTCATGCTGTATTTATTAAGTAGCATTGTTTAGGAAACTGAGTCTCCTCCTTATCAAAGAGTAAATATTATTTTGGTGTTATCATTTTGGCTAAATGAATGACTATTTTATAGTAATCTGTAACCTTATTAAAAAATATCAAATGTCTTGAACTTTTGATATTTGCCATACTTTTCAAGAGCAAAATTTAAAGTTCTAAATTCAGTCTTTTTGACCTAAAACTGTTTTTTTTTTAAATATTAGGATCCCTAAAGTCCAAGAGAGATGTGTTTATTAAGCTTATTTGTTATGTTAGGATTATACAGGAAGCATTATTAAATATGAGATGGTACTTAACTTTTTTTGATTATATTTATATAGATGTGTTGCTGATATGTGTTTCAGGATTATATGACATTCCTGAAATTCTGATATGTATGTATGTTTTTTGTAATAATTATGATTATTATTTTAAATTGTTGTATACCATAGAAATAACCAAATTTTGTTGTCGACTGTGTCTTTGACTATGGCTGTCCTAAGACATTTGTCATCCATAATTGATGTTTTGCCTTGATCCGTCTCAAAAAAGTGATTTATAATCAGCTACTGTCTAGAGCTTGCTTTTTCAGGGGAATTCTTGAAAAGGACTCTTTAATGTGGGTTTCTGATAACACTGGAGATTGTGCCATTGGATTAGAGAGAAAACTTTCAGAGCGCTAATTGAAAGGCTGATATGTTCATAAAGATTGCTAATCAAATATGAAGCAAAGCAGGAGTTAACTGGGTGGACTGAACTAATGGAGAACTGAAATCATTTGTGTGGCTTTTTTGTTTGAAATAGTGCTGATTCTTTTTGTTTTATGTTTCAGAGTCTGGGGAATTGTTTTCTTTATGCTATTTATAGCCTTAAAATATACTTTAGGTGTACTGAGTAGAGCATATGTTTGTAAACAGAATTAGAGTCATATATTTTTCTCTCTTGGTCCAGTTTCTCCAGAATTCATTAATCATTTGTGGAATTCTTGATTCATGGCAATGTATTTATTTGATAAGTTTAATAAGAATCTGTTTTCTTGGCTGGGCGCGGTGGCTCACGCCTGTAATCCCAGCACTTTGGGAGGCCAAGGCGGGCGGATCATGAGGTCAGGAGATTGAGACCATCCTGGCTAACACAGTGAAACCCCGTCTCTACTAAAAATTCAAAAAAAATTAGCCAGGCATGGTGGCGGGCTGTAGTCCCAGCTACTCGGGAGGCTGAGGCAGGAGAGTGGTGTGAACCCAGGAGGCAGAGCTTGCAGTGAACCGAGATCGCACTACTGCATTCCAACCTGGGCAACAGAGAGAGACTCTATCTCAAAAAAAAAGAAGAAAAAAAAAAAAGAGAGAGAATCTGTTTTCTTGTATAATGGGACACAGTTGGAGGAACTGGTTATTTTTCCAGGGCTTTGACTGGAGTGGCCTTGTGAGAGGTTCCAGCAAAGCCAATTTAGGAGAACCTATTGGGCAATGATTATTGTTGCACTTTGTACGGGTAATCAGGCCAAGCATATGGGACTGAAGCTAATTTTGCAGGTAGGTTGGTTCTGCTGTGATTTGTCTTTGGTGGAAGTGGGAGACTGAAGAGAGAAATACTGGGTTTCTGAAGAAATCTCTAGTATTAGATTAACCTTTGATTCCTGAGTGGCCACGTGATCACCTATGGTATTGAGATGCCTACAACAGCCCTCCCTCAGCATGAAGCAGCCATAAAGATGAAGACCAGATTCCCCATGACTAAGGAGTTTATAAACAGAAAAAGGGGACTGAAACTGCCACAATATTTCCCTAGATAATTTGTTTTTCTTTTTGTTTTTTTAATAAACATAGAAATCGACCCTTCTGTTCTTAAAAGCTTGAAAGTTATATTTATTTTATCTGAGTTCTTTCCTCAAGAAATGATCTTCAGGCCTCTCAAAAAACTATCAAAGAACTAAAACTCACCAGATCACTACATCCACACCATGAGATACTGGACTTCTCATTTATCATGGTTTACTTCTTTGCCTGTCCCTATTTTCTATTTTTCTTACACATTGTTACATTTCTTCCCTGCTATATACATCCCCTAATTTTAGTCAGTCAGGGAGATGGATTTGAGAATGAGCTCCCCTCTCCTCAGCTGCAGCACCCAATTAAAGCATTTTTCACTGGCAGTAGTCGTTGTTTCAGTGACTGGCTTTCTTTGTGGCAAGCAGTAGGACCTAGACGAGACCTCTGGTGTTTGGTAACACTAGTACGGTGGTTTTTGAATTATGATGCTCAGACCAGTAACAACAGTATCACCTGAGAACTGGCTGGAAAAGCAAATTACTAGGCCTAGACTTGATGAATTAAAAACTCTGGAGGTGAGGCTTAGGAATCTGTGTGTTAATAAATATTTTGATGATTCTGATGTATGCTAAAGTTTGAAACTGACTGTCCTAGCACAAAATAGCACAATAGCTGGCATAGAGTAAATGAAAAGCCTGAAGAAATGAAAGTTGCCATAACTTTTATAATATTAGTATGGTATAGCTGAATTAATAAAGAATGAAGTTAAGTGTTAGGATTCTTAACCACTGTTTCCTCCTGTAAATAACTGGGCAATAATACCTGTAGCCACTATACAGGCAGAGGCAGAGAAAACTCCCTTTGAACATAAGAAGAAAAGTAATTGTCTTCTGAATGCTATTCAAAGACACACAATAAAGACAGTATGTGTTAACAATGGTGGAGCAGGTCAACAATTGAAGCATAGAAGAAGGGGAGGCAGTTTGGCAATGACTATCAAAGCTATTTGCAGTGAAGTTACCATTTTGCCTAATGAATTTGGCTAGTTATTAAAGTCCCAGTGGCAAGTCTATCACTTTTCTAGACTTTCTGAAACTGAAGCATGCCATTAAGTATTCATAAGGTGTAACTGCCTTTCTGTGTTCTGATCCTTTTTATATGCTTTCTCATGCATCTCTATGTACTTGTTACTTAAATGCCAGGAGTTCAGTCTAGGTCTTGTTGTTCACACACAGAAAGCCAATTACTAAGTCAACAAGTATTGCCAGGAAAGAAGGCTGTATTCAGGTGTTGCAGCCAAGGAGAATGGGAAATCAGTCTTAAATCCATCTCCTCAAGTGACTAAAATTAGGTGTTTCTACAGCAAGGAAGAAATGTTAACTATGTGTGGGAAAATAGAAATTATGGAAAGATAAGGAAGATGAATTGGTCAACAAAAAGCAGGTTGTAGGTTAGGCAATCAGGATGGATGAGGAGTCTGATGTGTCGTTGTTCAGATGTGGTGATCTGGTTACTTTCAGTTCCTTATACTGTCTGGAAGGACTGATGGTTTGTTTTCTGAGAAAGGAGCTCAGTTAAGAAAAATGTAAGTTTCTCAAGTTTTAAGACTGGTAGGGTCAATCTCTATTTTTATTGTAAAGAAACCATACACATCAGTTCTGTGGGACAATTGGATCAATTCATACTGATGACTACTCAAACATCCTCCTTGACTACTCTAAGAGGAACTCATGTATCAAATCCTCCCTCCTCAAATGTCAACTTCTTCTGCCTAGAATGGGCAAGTAAAAGTTTGTTCTTGCTTTTATTTTGAGTTGTACACTTAGAAGCCTTTTTTATGTTTAGCTTCATAACAATCCTATAAGTACTGTTATTATCTCTGTATGAGGAAATTGAGAATCAAAGAGGTTAAATAATATTATTAAGTACACAGCTAAAAGGAAAATCAAGACTTAAACATAGGCCAAGGAAGCAGTGGTACTCATGATTGAAGTAAAAGGGCAAGGGGCAGGAAGGAATACTAATTTAGGAAGGTGCAATAGGAACTTAAGACAAGTAGCGCCAATATGAAAGCAGCAGGAGCCTGCAGATTGGAGAGCTGGCTATATTTAAAGTGACCATACCTAATTTGAGATATTTTCTTTTTCAATTTTTAAACCTAGTTTGGTCCATATTTGACAGTTATTTGTTCATTTGAAACAAAGGATAAGTCTGTATCAATGATTTCCAATGGCAGTGGTATCACCCCAAGGAAGTATTTGGGAAATGTTGAATGACATTTTTGTTGCCAGAATGATCAGAAGACACTATTGGTATTTAGTGGGAGGAATCATTAATGTTCTTCATAGGGCAGTGTCACACAGCAAATACTGTGTGTTTTGCATGTTCTCTGCAAAAATTTTAACTATCTCATTGGATATTCTTATAGGTGACTATCCAGTCTAGAAGTGAATAAATTCATTTTCAAGGAAAAATTGAGCACAATAGCTCATCGTTAGAAAATCCTGTAATCTATGACTACACTAAACATAATTAACACCAAAACAGCACAACAACTGTTTCAGGGAACATTTGTATACATGATTTAAGAACAATATCTGAATACAGTCATCAGGTCTTCTAGTCTGGTTATGCTGAGGACAAATATATATTATTTTTATTATGAATTTATTTATATTTTTACATTTCACTTAGGGTATTAATGTACATGCATAATTATGTTGAAGTAAGATTACATTACTTAATAATTTTTCCAGGGTGACAAAATGTATGTTTTAAAATTGGAGCATTAATTCTGATGCTGTTGAAAACCAACTCTCTCTAACATACTCTGATAAACACCATTATATCCAGAAAATATCTTTATGTAATTGCTATTGTTAAATCATAATTTTGTTCAAATAATACTTACAAGGAGAAAGTCAACTCTGTGAAATATTTTTTAAATTCTATATAAAGATATAAATTTATACCATCTAGTATTTGTCAGTCAACAATTTGCTTTAGAATTGAGGTTTGTATTTATTAGATTAGAATTACTTTTCCTATATTTCCTGTATTTCAAGTTCAGTCCATGGATACTTTGTTTATACTTGAAGAAAATTTTAATCTGACAACCCACCAGTAGCTAATAGTTAGAACTTTACATGAAACACATCCATTTATACTCCAAGAATTACCGTACACATGCTTCCAAAACACAGAGGTGCAAATTTGCCTGAAGGCCTGCCATTTAGCAAAGTGAAATCAAAATAATCTTTGCATGGTAGAAGGCAAACTAAAGTGTGTGAGGGAGAGCTCCACTTTTTAGACCCTCAAATTCTTAGATTGCAGGCTTGGGTCTAATTCTCTGGTGGACGTTGACAGAGTAGCCTCTTCACCAGCTTTAGATGCAAAAAGAGGGTTTACATAACGTTTTGGAATCCTGCAGAAAATGACTTAATTTCCTTCTTCTTGCATATGTATTACTCTTCAGATCACTGTTTTATAGTGACACGTATGAATTCTCACAGGAAGGAGCAGAGGAAATTCTTGTTCTGATACAGATGATTAGGAAAAATCAGACAGCATTTGAAACATGAACAGAAAAAAGACCTTCTAAAATAAGTAAAATAACACTAATACTTTGCTCATTGCTGAGCAGGAATTATATCAGAAAAGAATATCCATGTGAAAGAAAGAGAGTGAAATACAGCAAAACACTTCTAAGCATTTTTTTTTTTTTCATAGCAAGTTTAAGTTTAGGTTCTCAAGCCTGTCTGCACAATAGAGTCACCTAGTGAGCTTTGAGAACTACCAATGCCTGGTCCCCAAACACAGAATTCTGATGTGATTGCTTTGAAGTAGAGCCTGTGTATCAGTATAAGCTCCATGGGTGGCCCTACAATTCAGCCAGGTTTAACAACCACTGATTAGCCACTTCATCAGTATCCTTATGGCTCTACCAGTACACACCTATGGATGATTAGTACTAATTTGAGCATTTGCTTTGATTAAACTCATAGTTTTGCTGTATACCTCGGGGCTATGTCACCATTTGTTGTTTGTTTGTTTGTTTGTTTTTCTAATAGTAATAGTATTCTTTTTCTCTCTCTCTCCCTCCCTCTCTCGCTTCCTTCTTTCCATTCTAATTCTTCCTTCCTCCTTTCTACCATTTTTCCTTTTTTCCCTTTCTTCCTTTCTCTCTTTCCTTCTTTGCCTTTCTTTTTTTTATTTAATATTTATTAAGTGTTTTGTTGTTAGTGGTAATATGAGAGTTACTGTGTTGAGTTCTGGGGAAATAAAATTTAACAGGCTCTACTTCCTGTTCCTGAGGTGGTCACCATCTAAAGTTCTGAGAGATGGACAGAGGTGAATTAGGCTGTATTGTTCAAACCATATCTTAAGTCACTACACATATTAAGCCACCCTATAGATAATAAGAAATACATACACTTATCACATTTTGTCAGGGAAACTATACAAGTTTCCATGTCCTGTCTTATCTTCATAACACACCTTGATTGGTATTCTTTCATTTTTAACCTAAATTTTTGATAATTCTTGACAAAGAAGAAAACGTTTAATAAATAACAAAAGTAGAACTTAGTGCCCATATCTGTGTTTTAGGAAATAATTTAGTAGTATTAACAGATTTTCTTCAGGTGATGCAGACTCCTCCCAATTAATTTGAAATTAAAGATTGTGTCATGTATTTTGAAAGAAGTTATTCTTAGATCTTTACGGAGGCTATAGGTTACATATATTGGTTAAATGTCCAGAATATTTGAGAATAGTTATTTTATTTCATGGATGGGCACCTGTTCTTCTTTTCTCTATCAGTGCTTTTTAGTTTTATTATTTATTAACTCCTGCCATTCCTTTTCTCTCTCTATTTGCTCATCCCACAAATACAGAACTCCTTTGAAAGTAAAAACAGAAGACATTAAAAATTATATGTGAAGGCAGCAATGCGTATGGAAATTTTAGATAAGATGAATCTGGGGTAGGGTAAAAGCAGAGGTCTAAGATGGATGAGATGTTGGGAGTAGATCTTTCTGCAGAACCACTTCCAGAGCAAAACAGAAAACTGAGTACTTTCAGGCCTTGAATTTTACTCTCTTACATTTTCTATAGGGAAAGAAGACAAATGTTTCCCTCCAGAACCATTGTCCTGATACATTCTCATATGCTGGAGCAGAGCTAAGGTCATTAGGCAGGGAATTGGAATTGTTGATCCAATTGTTCTCAGCCATTCTCTAAAGAAAATTCTAAAAAAAAAAAAAAAAAAAGTAAGTACCCTGGAAAGTGTCCTGTGAACATTTTTAAAATTTATACATAATATTTTACATATTTATGAGGTACATGTGGTTATTTTTTACAACCAGAGACTGTATAATGGTCGAGTCATGGTGTCTGGGGTATCCATCACCTTGAATATTTATCTTTTCTGTGTTGCTAATAGGTCAAGTCCTGAAATTAAGTAAATGAAGACATTTAAAACAGATAAAATGATAGTTAACATATTCTGTGCTCTCAATAAATGCCAGATGTTGTTTTGTTGCTATTAATGTTGTCATTGTAATCACATCATTTGGGAATATCTGCCTGAGAGGAATAAGATAGAAGGTGTAGCTTATGAAGCTCATCATTATGTTTAAATATATTATTTAAATCAATGATATTATGTGTCATTGATTTTACAGTGCACCTAGGGCCATATCCTCATAGTAGATGCACATATTACTACAATTACATGTAACATATCTCTCACTAAACTAAACCTACACATTTCCATTTGTTTAATTAAGAATCAAAGGCCTTTCCCTTTAAATATGACTAAGGTCTATCTGAAACAAAATTTTCTACAATTGTCAGCATTTTAGAAATTAATTCCTTAAAATTCACTCAGAATTACTGAAACAAGTGAAGTATTTAGTTAGTAGTGCTGTACCAATGTTAATTTATTAGTTTTTGATAAATGTATTGTCATGATGTAGTAAGTTAGCATTAGAGGAAACTGAGTAAAGAGGATATGGGAACTCTGCACTATCATCACAGATTTTCTATAAATCTAAAAGTATTTCATGTCTTTTGCCCACTTTTTAATGGAGCTGTTTGTTCTTTGTTTGTACATTTGTTTAAGTTCCTTGTAAAGTGTGGATGTTAGACCTCTGTCAGATGTATAGTTTGCAAATATTTTCTTCCATTCTGTAGGTTGCCTGTTTACCCTGTTGATAAGTTTTGTTTTTGTTTTTGTTTTGTTGTTTTTTTTTGCTGTGAAGACACTCTTTAGTTTAATTAGGTCCCATTTGTCAATTTTTGCTTTTGTTGCAATTGCTTTGGATGTTTTTGTCATGAAATATTTGCCAGTTCCTATGTCCAAAATGGTATTTCCTAGAGGAAATACATGTGGTCAAAATACACGGGAAAAAAAAAATGCTTAACATCACTGATCATTAAAGAAATGCATATCAAAACAACAATGAGATGTCATCTCACACCAGTCAGAATGGCCATTATTAGAACGTCAAAAAATTACAGATGTTGGTGAGATTGTGGAGAAAAAGGAGCACTTTTTCTACACAGTTAATGGATGTGTAAATTAGTTCAACCATTGTGGAAAGTGGTATGTCTATTCCTCAAAGAGCTAAAAACATTCAATCCAGCAATCCCACTACTGGGTATATATACCCCACGAAATATAAATAATTCTACCATAAAGACACATGCATGGGTATGTTCATTGCAAAACTATTCACAGTCGCAAAGATATGGAATCAGCCTAAATGCCCATCTATGGTAGACTGGATAAAGAAAATATGGTACGTATATGCCATAAAGTACTATGTAGCCTTTAAAAGGAATGCGATCATGTCATTTGTTTGAATATGGATGGAACTAGTGTCCTTACATGAAGAGGAAGTTTGGGCACACAATGAAGCACCAGGAATGTGTGTACACAGAGGAAAGGCAATCCAAGGATGGAGGGAAGGTGGTATCTACAAGCCAAGGAGAGAGGCTTCGGGAAAAGCTAAACCTACCAGCACATTGATCTTGGACTTCTAGCTTCCAGAACTTTAAAAAAATAAATTTCTGTTGTTTAAATGAACAAACAAAAAAGCAAAACAAACATAGGCAGAGATTCATCTAATGATTTGGGACAATTTTTTAAAAAGTCTACTCCCAGCAATATTGCTTGTCTCATACTGCCCTCTGGGGAAGAAATTTGAAGCAATATCATTGGGTGAGTGTACACCTTGTGTGATGTTTAAAGTAGTATCATCCTCTCCCCGGTGGATATCAGCAACAAGTCTATTGATTATTAATATTAATAAATATAATAAATATTAATACTAATAATCGATATTAATGATCACAATAAACTTCATAAAAAATTTATGGTGGATTAAAATGTTAACGATTTGAAATGCTAATTAATATTAATATCACCATTAATAATCAAATAATAATATCCGCAATGAATGTTACTGAAATCAAAACAAGGTGATGCTGGTAAGAATATAATGATTAGGGACTAATCATTATTTACTAAATTATATTACTACTATAATATATAGTAATATAATATATAGTAATATATTATATTACTACTATATTACTAAATTATAATACTACTATAAGTATTTACTACATTATATTACTAAATAATTATTAGGGACTAATAACATTGTTCATTGATATTAATATTCATAATTAATACTAAGTGTGCATAATCAGGTACTTAAAATAATTATGAAAATTAACACTGTTATCCTATTCTTAAAACCATTGACAAGTACTAAAATCGATCACTGATGTGTAATAACTATATTATTACTCCGAATAACCCAGGCAGTGTACACCTACCTGTGTGCCCCCAGCCGCCGCCATGCCACGCCCCCCGGGGGATGGCTTACAGCAACCGCCGGGGGGCGGGGGACCCGCCCCCTGCGATCCGGGCCGCCCAGCCGACGCCACGCAACCACCCCCGGCGGCTGGCGGACCCCGACCGCTGCTACGCCACACCTGTATTGGGAGTGCTATCATAATCTTCCCGCTGAATATTAATTACATTATCCCAGGTGTGAGTCTACTCCCAGCAATATTGCTTGTCTCATATTGCCCTCTGGGGAAGAAATTTGAAGCAATATCATTGGGTGAGTGTACACCTTGTGTGATGTTTAAAGTAGTATCATCCTCTCCCCAGTGGATATAAGCAACAAGATATTAATTATTAGTAGATGTAATAAATATTAATACTAATAATTGATATTAATCATCACAATAAACTTCGTAAAAAATTTCTGGTTGATTAAAATGCTAACGATTTGAAATGCTAATTAATATTAATATCACCATTAATAATCAAATAATAATATCCGCAATGAATGTTACTGAAATCAATACAAGGTGATGCTGGTAAGAAAATAATGATTAGTATTAGGGACTAATAATATTGTCCATTGATATGAATATTCATAATTAATACTAAGCGTGCATAATCAGGTACTTAAAATAATTATGAAAATTAACAAGGTTATCCTATTCTTAAATCCATTGACAAGTACTAAAATCGATCACTGATGTGTAATAACTATATTATTACTCCGAATAACCCAGGCAGTGTACACCTACCTGTGTGCCCCCAGCCGCCGCCATGCCACGCCCCCCGGGGGATGGCTTACAGCAACCGCCGGGGGGCGGGGGACCCGCCCCCTGCGATCCGGGCCGCCCAGCCGACGCCACGCAACCACCCCCGGCGGCTGGCGGACCCCGACCGCTGCTACGCCACACCTGTATTGGGAGTGCTATCATAATCTTCCCGCTGAATATTAATTACATTATCCCAGGTGTGAGTCTACTCCCAGCAATATTGCTTGTCTCATATTGCCCTCTGGGGAAGAAATTTGAAGCAATATCATTGGGTGAGTGTACACCTTGTGTGATGTTTAAAGTAGTATCATCCTCTCCCCGGTGGATATCAGCAACAAGTCTATTGATTATTAATATTAATAAATATAATAAATATTAATACTAATAATCGATATTAATGATCACAATAAACTTCATAAAAATTTATGGTGGATTAAAATGTTAATGATTTGGAATGGTAATTAACATTAATATCACCATTAATTTTCAAATCATGATATCCGCCATGAATGTTACTTAAATCAAAACAAAGAGATGCGGGTAAGAAAATGAGGATTAGTATTAGGGACTAATAATATTGTTCATTAACATTAATATTAATAATTAATACTAAGATTGCATAATCAGGTACTTAAAATAATGAAAATTAATAATGGTATCCTAGTATTAGTACCATTGAGATTTATGAAAATCGATCATTGATGTGTAATAACTATATTATTACTCTGAATACCACAGGCAGTGTACAGCTACTTGTGGGCCCCAAGACACCGCCACATCACGGCCCCCACGACAAGGGGCTTCCATCGCCGGCTGGATTTTCGCACGCGCGGGAAAAGTTGGGGGGGGATGAAGAACCCGGAAGTGCGCCATCTTGCCTCCGTTCATCCAAACAGTCCAACCTTTTATTGATAATAGTGATAAAGGGGCGCCGTGGTCTGTCTGGCTACTTCCTGCTGTTAAGGGGCGCTGTTAAGGTCGGGGCCCATGGTTGGCATTTGGACGTACGGATGAAGAATAAAATAAAGCACAGTATTAGTATAGGAACGAGGTATGGAAGCATTTGAGGGTTTGAATGTTAGTGTCTGCTAGGCCTGACTTGCTAACATAATAGCAGCACTCTTCTCTAAGGAAGAGACAAGTGCCTCCTTTTTCAGCTGTAAACAAGCCTAGGGCTTGCCTGTTTTGGGCAGCTACTTAGGCTATTGAGGTAGTTCGGCGCTGCAGGGAGGCCAGGCTTTCAGCTGATTCCAATAACTAGAGGGAGGAAAAACAGCCCGTTTTGACGGGAGTGGCGTAGTGGCATGGAAAGTTGCTGGAAAAGCTCTGCTACTTCTGCCTGGCTGTATAGAGTTAGACTGGGGACCAAGGACACGGGGACATAGAGGGATCAATTAGTGGCTGTATGGTTAAGAGTTTTAGAGAGAGATCAGTTGCACGAGAAATAGCCTTCAATGGGGGCCGTTTTGGCCTCCATTGGGTGCCTGAGTATGATTACCTCAGGATGAATTTGGAGTTGAATAACGGAAAGGAAGGATTGGGCAGTTGCACGAGAAATAGCCTTCAATGGGGGCCGTTTTGGCCTCCATTGGGTGCCTGAGTATGATTACCTCAGGATGAATTTGGAGTTGAATAACGGAAAGGAAGGATTGGGCAGTTGCACGAGAAATAGCCTTCAATGGGGGCCGTTTTGGCCTCCATTGGGTGCCTGAGTATGATTACCTCAGGATGAATTTGGAGCTGAATAACGGAAAGGAAGGATTGGGCAGTAGCACGAGAAATAGCCTTAAGGAAGACAACTGGCAGAACTATGTACTACTGAGTGTGTTCGGCTGTCTTATGGCCAAGTTTCAGTGATGAGAAAAAAAATTGCCATACAGTAGGCGGACTAGCAAAGGTCTGAGTGTATGAGTGAAACAGCAATATAAGTATAAAATGAGACTTCATTTTCAGTGTAGTCACGGAGTGTCCCTTGCCACTGGAGATGTGTCTGGGTCCTCCCATGTGAAAGCAAAAAGGAACTAGCAGTCTGTGTGTAGGGGTATGGTAAAGAAAGCATCCTTAAGGTCTAGCACAGTAAAATAAGTAGAATTGGTGGGGATATGGGACAGAAGGGTGTAAGGGTTGGGAACTACAGGGTGCGTGGGACGGGTGGCTTCATTGACTAGCCGAAGATCCTGTACTAACCTATACGTTCCATCTGCCTTTTTAACTGGAAGTATTGGAGTGTTACAGGGGGAATGTGTGCGGACAAGAATATGTTGGCTAAGTAGTCGCGTGATAATTGGCTTTAAACCTTGTAGATGTGTCGGAGAGAGAGAGAATTGGGGGCGGTTTGGGAAACGAGTGGGATCTTTGAGCTTGACGAGAACTGGTGGGTGGTGAGCAGCTATGACCAGGGTGGAAGTGTCCCACACTTGAGGGTGTACAGAAATAGGGAAGATGGGGGGTGGGGGCGACATAGGAGGAGCCTGTGCACTTGCACAAAGCATGAGCAACAGGTCATGAGGGGGCTGAAGGGGAGTGGATGAGTTGGTGGGAATGTATATGGAGGCCTTTAAGGTGCTCAGGATGTCTCGGCCTAGTAAGGGGGTAGGGCATGAGGGTATAATGAGGAACGAGTGCGCAAAGTAGTTGTTGGCCAGGCAGCAATTAAGGAGTGGAGTTTTTCGTGGGGTGGATGGCTTTCCGTCTACTCCTACTACAGAGATATCGGATTGAAGGCTAGGTCCAGAGAAGGACGGCAAAACAGAATAGGTAGCCTCGCTATCTATTAAAAAATCAATTGTCTTACCCGCTACCAGGAGAGTTACCCGCGGCTCGGCGAGGGTGATGGGGGTCCCCGAGTCTCGGCACCTTCAGTTGTCATCATCGTCCAGATGTAGGAGCTGGAAGGAGCTCCCAGGATCCTGGGAAAGGGGGTCACGTGGAGACGCAGCACCTGTTCTCAGGGTGGGGCAATCAGACTTCCAGTGTCCTCCCTGCTGGCAAGCAGGGCAGGGGGTTGCTGGTGGACGAGGCTTAGGACATTCATTGGCCCAATGTCCTGACGCCTTGCACTTATGGCAAGGCTGCGTTGGGGCTCGGGGACCTTGCGGACACCTGTTGACATAGTGTCCTGCCTTGCCGCACTTATAGCAGGCTCCTTTTGTAGCCTTGGAGTCTGCGGAGTATGTGCTCTCTGGTCTGGGGTTACAACTGGGCCGTAAAGCCGCTGCTAGGAGCTGGGCCTTCTGTTTGAGGCGTGCCTGTCGCACTGCCTCAGCCGTCTCCTCTCTGGAGTTATAGACCTTAAAGGCTAATTTAACCAGGTCTTGTATTGGTGCCTGAGGACCATCCTCTACCTTCTGAAGTTTCTTACGAATGTCAGGAGCTGATTGAGAAATGAAATAAGATGCCAAAATGGTGGCCCCTGTAGGGGAGGCCGGATCTAACCGGGTATATTGGGTTAGAACCTCAGTCAGCCTATTTAAGAATGCGGCTGGATTTTCTTCTGGATTTTGAATAATTTCTTTTAATTTGTTAAAATTTACAGTTTTGTTTGAGGCTGTTTGCATACCAGCCAACAAACACTGAACCATTATGTCTCGCCTACGGCGCCCAGGCTGGTTTGCTTGATAGTTCCAGTCCGGGTCTGCCGAGGGGACTGCTTGCTCCCCTAGTGGGATGGTGGCGTCAGTTAAATGTAGTTGGTTGGCGTGCTGCCTGGCGGCTGCTAGGATGCGCTCTTGCTCCTCAGGGTTTAGGGTGGAGGTTAGGATAACCTGGAGGTCATGCCAAGTTAAGTCATAGGCCTGACAAAGGTATCTAAATTCCTTTATGTAGACGGTGGGATTAGCTGAGAAATCCCCTAAACGCTTTTCAATTTTGGAAAGATCGGCCAATGAAAAAGGGACATGTACTCTGACTAGCCCCTCCGCCCCAGCCACCTCTCGCAAAGGTGCTAACACTGTAGGAGGGTGTGGGGCAGGAGTGGAGGCATCAGCAGGGCACTTAGAGCGGGTGTGTGCAGAGACAGGAGACTCAAGACAGCCAGTTGGGGGCCCCGAAGGAAGCACAGGACTGAGTGGATTACTAGTAGGTAAGGAGGAGGAAGGAGGAGTCTGGGCAGGAAGGGAGGGGGTGGAGAGAGTGGGGAGAGAAGGAGGAGTATAGGGACGAGAGCTTAAGGCCCAAAAGCCTTGTACGTAATTAATTTCAGACCACTTGCCTAGCCGCTGGCAGAAATTGCTGAGGTCGATCACGCCACAGTGGAAAGGAAAATTAACCGCTTCCTCCTAAGGTCTTGTTCAAGCTGTAAGGTTTTTAAATTGGCTAGGAGGCACCCTAAGGGGGTGCTCTTTGGAAATTTGGACTGGGGGTTTCCCATTTGTTTCCTCTTTACCGACACAATGGACCCAATGGACATGGGAATGGATCCCTGCCTGGCTTCAAAGCGTCCTTTGGAACCAGCAGAGACAGACGAGAGGCTCTTGAAGCCTAAGTGGAGATTACCTTCAGGCGGACGTCTCCGTCCTGAACGGGTCTCCCGAGCCACTTGGTGGCTCCAAATGGACCCCGGACCTGCGCAGGATTTCTGGCCGAGGGAGGTAAAGAGGAGACAAGGGCACTTACCCCAGAGAGGCCGTGGGAGTGAGGGAAGCGGGTCTCAGGTCCTGGTCCGTCTGCTGCGTGGGAGCAGGAGGAGGTTCCTCAACCCTTAGAGGCCTGAGGAGGGGTCTCCTCCCGGGTCTTCGGCACCAACTGTTTTGTTTTTCTAAGACCACCAGAGCGGGTACAAAAGAACCAGGGACTAGGCAAGGGTAGGAGCAAAACTGCAAGTTTATTTTGGTCACCTAGCTTCAAGGGAAGAAGGTGGGTAGGGAGAGGTCTGCTGGCCCCCGACAAAAGGGGCCCCCAGAGTCACCAATACAGCTCTCAGACAGAGTTCCCACAGTCCTGACATCGCGACAGGAGTGGAGGACTGAGGAAGGCCGTGCGTGGCGTGCCTCCGGAGCGGCTTTTCTAGGAGTGGGAGGGCAATAGGCGGGGCTCGGGCGTGTCAGGGGGCGTTCCACAGGTGCGACCAGGTAAATCTTGGTCTCTTCAGATTGACATCACCTGGCGCATGCCTAGTTGGTCTGCACCTTCCCGGGTCGCCGGCTGGATTTTCGCCAGCGCAGGAAAAGTTGGGGGGGGATGAAGAACCCGGAAGTGCGCCATCTTGCCTCCGTTCATCCAAACAATTCTCAAATCATGATATCCGCCATGAATGTTACTTAAATCAAAACAAAGAGATGCGGGTAACAAAATTAGGATTAGTATTAGGGACTAATAATATTGTTCACTAATATTAATATTAATAATTAATACTAAGATTGCATAATCAGGTACTTAAAATAATGAAAATTAATAATGGTATCCTAGTATTAGTACCATTGAGATTTATGAAAATAGATCATTGATGTGTAATAACTGTATTATTACTCTGAATACCACAGGCAGTGTACAGCTACTTGTGGGCCCCAAGACGTCGCCACATCACGGCCCCCACGACAAGGGGCTTCCATCGCCGGGGGCGGGGGACACGCCCCCCCGCGATCCGGGGCCGCCAGCCGCCGCCACGCCACGCCCCCCCGGCGGCTGGCGGCCCCCCATCGCCGGGGGGCGGGGGACCCGCCCCCCCGCGATCCGGGGCCGCCAGCCGCCGCCACGCCACGCCCCCCCGGCGGCTGGCGGACCCCATCGCCGGGGGGCGGGGGACCCGCCCCCCCGCGATCCGGGGCCGCCAGCCGCCGCCACGCCACGCCCCCCCGGCGGCTGGCGGACCCCTATCGCCGGGGGGCGGGGGACCCGCCCCCCGCGATCCGGGGCCACCAGCCGCCGCCACGCCACGCCCCCCGGCGGCTGGCGGACCCCCATCGCCGGGGGCGGGGGACCCGCCCCCCCGCGATCCGGGGCCGCCAGCCGCCGCCACGCCACGCCCCCCCGGCGGCTGGCGGACCCCCATCGCCGGGGGGCGGGGGACCCGCCCCCGCGATCCGGGGCCGCCAGCCCGCCGCCACGCCACGCCCCCCCGGCGGCTGGCGGACCCCCATCGCCGGGGGGCGGGGGACCCGCCCCCCCGCGATCCGGGGCCGCCAGCCGCCGCCACGCCACGCCCCCCCGGCGGCTGGCGGACCCCCATCGCCGGGGGGCGGGGGACCCGCCCCCCGCGATCCGGGGCCGCCAGCCGCCGCCACGCCACGCCCCCCCCGGCGGCTGGCGGACCCCCATCGCCGGGGGCGGGGGACCCGCCCCCCCGCGATCCGGGGCCCGCCAGCCGCCGCCACGCCACGTCTATATTGGGAATCATATGGCAATCTTACTGCTAAAGATTAATTACATTATCCCAGCTGTGTGTCTACTCCCAGCAATATTGCCGGTCTATATTCCCTTCTGGACGGAAATTTGAAGCAATATCATTGGGTGAGTGTACATCTTTTGTGATGTATTAAGTAGCAACATCCTCCCCCTGGTGAATATCAGCAACAATCAATTAATTATTAATATTAATAAATATATTAAATATTAATACTAATAATCGATATTAATGATCACAATAAACTTCATAAAAATTTATGGTGGATTAAAATGTTAATGATTTGGAATGGTAATTAACATTAATATCACCATTAATTTTCAAATCATGATATCCGCCATGAATGTTACTTAAGTCAAAACAAAGAGATGCGGGTAAGAAATGAGGATTAGTATTAGGGACTAATAATATTGTTCATTAACGTTAATATTAATAATTATACTAAGATTGCATAATCAGGTACTTAAAATAATGATAATTAATAATGGTATCCTAGTATTAGTACCATTGAGAGTTATGAAAATCGATCATTGATGTGTAATAACTGTATTATTACTCTGAATACCACAGGCAGTGTACAGCTACTTGTGGGCCCCAAGACGTCGCCACATCACGGCCCCCACGACAAGGGGCTTCCATCGCGGGGGGGGGGGGACACGCCCCCCCGCGATCCGGGGCCGCCAGCCGCCGCCACGCCACGCCCCCCCCGGCGGCTGGCGGACCCCCATCGCCGGGGGGCGGGGGACCCGCCCCCCCGCGATCCGGGGCCGCCAGCCGCCGCCACGCCACGTCTATATTGGGAATCATATGGCAATCTTCCTGCTAAAGATTAATTACATTCTCCCAGCTGTGTGTCTACTCCCAGCAATATTGCCGGTCTATATTCCCTTCTGGACGGAAATTTGAAGCAATATCATTGGGTGAGTGTACATCTTTTGTGATGTTTTAAGTAGCAACATCCTCCCCCTGGTGAATATCAGCAACAATCAATTAATTATTAATATTAATAAATATATTAAATATTAATACTAATAATCGATATTAATGATCACGATAAACTTCATAAAAATTATGGTGGATTAAAATGTTAATGATTTGGAATGGTAATTAACATTAATATCACCATTAATTTTCAAATCATGATATCCGCCATGAATGTTACTTAAATCAAAACAAAGAGATGCGGGTAAGAAAATGAGGATTAGTATTAGGGACTAATAATATTGTTCATTAACGTTAATATTAATAATTAATACTAAGATTGCATAATCAGGTACTTAAAATAACGAAAATTAATAATGGTATCCTAGTATTAGTACCATTGAGAGTTAGGAAAATCGATCATTGATGTGTAATAACTGTATTATTACTACTCGGAATACCACAGGGCAGTGTACAGCTACTTGTGGGCCACAAGACAGGTCGCACATCACGGCCCCACACAGGGCTTCCATCGCCGGGGGCGGGGGACAACGCCCCCCCGCGATCCGGGGCCGCAGCCGCCGGCCAAGCCACACCCCGCCGGCGGCTGGCGGACCCCCATCGCCGGGGGCGGGGACCCGCCCCCCCGCGATCCGGGGCCGTCCAGCCGCGCCACGCACCTGCCCCCCCGGCGGCTGGCGGACGCCCCATCGCCGTGGGCGGGGGACCCGCCCCCCCCGTGATCCGGGGACCGCAGCCGCCGCCTCACTCCCCCCGCCCCCACCGGGCGGCTGGCGGACCCCCATCGCCGTGGGCGGGGGACCCGCCCCCCCGCGATCCGGGCCGCAGCCGCGCCACGCCCCGCCCCCCCCGGCGGCTTGGCGGACCCCCATCTCCGTGGGGGGGGGGACCCGCCCCCCCTCGATCCGGCCTGCCATCCACCAGCCCACGGCACGCCCCCCCGGCGCCTGGCGGACCCCCATCGCCGGGGGCGGGGGAACCGCCCACCCCCGCGATCCGGGGCGCCAGCCGCCGCACGCCACGCCCCCACCGGCGGCTGGCGGACCCCCATCGCCGGGGGGCGGGGGACCCGCCCCCCCGCGATCCGGGGCCGCCAGCCGCCGCCACGCCACGCCCCCACCGGCGGCTGGCGGACCCCCATCGCCGGGGGGCGGGGGACCCGCCCCCCCGCGATCCGGGGCCGCCAGCCGCCGCCACGCCACGCCCCCCCGGCGGCTGGCGGACCCCCATCGCCGGGGGGCGGGGGACCCGCCCCCCCGCGATCCGGGGCCGCCAGCCGCCGCCACGCCACGCCCCCCCCGGCGGCTGGCGGACCCCCATCGCCGGGGGGCGGGGGACCCGCCCCCCCGCGATCCGGGGCCGCCAGCCGCCGCCACGCCACGTCTATATTGGGAATCATATGGCAATCTTACTGCTAAAGATTAATTACATTATCCCAGCTGTGTGTCTACTCCCAGCAATATTGCCGGTCTATATTCCCTTCTGGACGGAAATTTGAAGCAATATCATTGGGTGAGTGTACATCTTTTGTGATGTATTAAGTAGCAACATCCTCCCCCTGGTGAATATCAGCAACAATCAATTAATTATTAATATTAATAAATATATTAAATATTAATACTAATAATCGATATTAATGATCACAATAAACTTCATAAAAATTTATGGTGGATTAAAATGTTAATGATTTGGAATGGTAATTAACATTAATATCACCATTAATTTTCAAATCATGATATCCGCCATGAATGTTACTTAAGTCAAAACAAAGAGATGCGGGTAAGAAAATGAGGATTAGTATTAGGGACTAATAATATTGTTCATTAACGTTAATATTAATAATTAATACTAAGATTGCATAATCAGGTACTTAAAATAATGATAATTAATAATGGTATCCTAGTATTAGTACCATTGAGAGTTATGAAAATCGATCATTGATGTGTAATAACTGTATTATTACTCTGAATACCACAGGCAGTGTACAGCTACTTGTGGGCCCCAAGACGTCGCCACATCACGGCCCCCACGACAAGGGGCTTCCATCGCGGGGGGGGGGGGGACACGCCCCCCCGCGATCCGGGGCCGCCAGCCGCCGCCACGCCACGCCCCCCCGGCGGCTGGCGGACCCCCATCGCCGGGGGGCGGGGGACCCGCCCCCCCGCGATCCGGGGCCGCCAGCCGCCGCCACGCCACGTCTATATTGGGAATCATATGGCAATCTTCCTGCTAAAGATTAATTACATTCTCCCAGCTGTGTGTCTACTCCCAGCAATATTGCCGGTCTATATTCCCTTCTGGACGGAAATTTGAAGCAATATCATTGGGTGAGTGTACATCTTTTGTGATGTTTTAAGTAGCAACATCCTCCCCCTGGTGAATATCAGCAACAATCAATTAATTATTAATATTAATAAATATATTAAATATTAATACTAATAATCGATATTAATGATCACGATAAACTTCATAAAAATTTATGGTGGATTAAAATGTTAATGATTTGGAATGGTAATTAACATTAATATCACCATTAATTTTCAAATCATGATATCCGCCATGAATGTTACTTAAATCAAAACAAAGAGATGCGGGTAAGAAAATGAGGATTAGTATTAGGGACTAATAATATTGTTCATTAACGTTAATATTAATAATTAATACTAAGATTGCATAATCAGGTACTTAAAATAACGAAAATTAATAATGGTATCCTAGTATTAGTACCATTGAGAGTTAGGAAAATCGATCATTGATGTGTAATAACTGTATTATTACTCTGAATACCACAGGCAGTGTACAGCTACTTGTGGGCCCCAAGACGTCGCCACATCACGGCCCCCACGACAAGGGGCTTCCATCGCCGGGGGCGGGGGACACGCCCCCCCGCGATCCGGGGCCGCCAGCCGCCGCCAAGCCACACCCCGCCGGCGGCTGGCGGACCCCCATCGCCGGGGGGCGGGGGACCCGCCCCCCCGCGATCCGGGGCCGCCAGCCGCCGCCACGCCACGCCCCCCCGGCGGCTGGCGGACCCCCATCGCCGGGGGGCGGGGGACCCCGCCCCCCCGCGATCCGGGGCCGCCAGCCGCCGCCACGCCACGCCCCCCCGGCGGCTGGCGGACCCCCATCGCCGGGGGGCGGGGGACCCGCCCCCCCGCGATCCGGGGCCGCCAGCCGCCGCCACGCCACGCCCCCCCGGCGGCTGGCGGACCCCCATCGCCGGGGGGCGGGGGACCCGCCCCCCCGCGATCCGGGGCCGCCAGCCGCCGCCACGCCACGCCCCCCCGGCGGCTGGCGGACCCCCATCGCCGGGGGGCGGGGGACCCGCCCCCCCGCGATCCGGGGCCGCCAGCCGCCGCCACGCCACGCCCCCCCGGCGGCTGGCGGACCCCCATCGCCGGGGGGCGGGGGACCCGCCCCCCCGCGATCCGGGGCCGCCAGCCGCCGCCACGCCACGCCCCCCCGGCGGCTGGCGGACCCCCATCGCCGGGGGGCGGGGGACCCGCCCCCCCGCGATCCGGGGCCGCCAGCCGCCGCCACGCCACGTCTATATTGGGAATCATATGGCAATCTTACTGCTAAAGATTAATTACATTATCCCAGCTGTGTGTCTACTCCCAGCAATATTGCCGGTCTATATTCCCTTCTGGACGGAAATTTGAAGCAATATCATTGGGTGAGTGTACATCTTTTGTGATGTATTAAGTAGCAACATCCTCCCCCTGGTGAATATCAGCAACAATCAATTAATTATTAATATTAATAAATATATTAAATATTAATACTAATAATCGATATTAATGATCACAATAAACTTCATAAAAATTTATGGTGGATTAAAATGTTAATGATTTGGAATGGTAATTAACATTAATATCACCATTAATTTTCAAATCATGATATCCGCCATGAATGTTACTTAAGTCAAAACAAAGAGATGCGGGTAAGAAAATGAGGATTAGTATTAGGGACTAATAATATTGTTCATTAACGTTAATATTAATAATTAATACTAAGATTGCATAATCAGGTACTTAAAATAATGATAATTAATAATGGTATCCTAGTATTAGTACCATTGAGAGTTATGAAAATCGATCATTGATGTGTAATAACTGTATTATTACTCTGAATACCACAGGCAGTGTACAGCTACTTGTGGGCCCCAAGACGTCGCCACATCACGGCCCCCACGACAAGGGGCTTCCATCGCGGGGGGGGGGGGGGACACGCCCCCCCGCGATCCGGGGCCGCCAGCCGCCGCCACGCCACGCCCCCCCGGCGGCTGGCGGACCCCCATCGCCGGGGGGCGGGGGACCCGCCCCCCCGCGATCCGGGGCCGCCAGCCGCCGCCACGCCACGTCTATATTGGGAATCATATGGCAATCTTCCTGCTAAAGATTAATTACATTCTCCCAGCTGTGTGTCTACTCCCAGCAATATTGCCGGTCTATATTCCCTTCTGGACGGAAATTTGAAGCAATATCATTGGGTGAGTGTACATCTTTTGTGATGTTTTAAGTAGCAACATCCTCCCCCTGGTGAATATCAGCAACAATCAATTAATTATTAATATTAATAAATATATTAAATATTAATACTAATAATCGATATTAATGATCACGATAAACTTCATAAAAATTTATGGTGGATTAAAATGTTAATGATTTGGAATGGTAATTAACATTAATATCACCATTAATTTTCAAATCATGATATCCGCCATGAATGTTACTTAAATCAAAACAAAGAGATGCGGGTAAGAAAATGAGGATTAGTATTAGGGACTAATAATATTGTTCATTAACGTTAATATTAATAATTAATACTAAGATTGCATAATCAGGTACTTAAAATAACGAAAATTAATAATGGTATCCTAGTATTAGTACCATTGAGAGTTAGGAAAATCGATCATTGATGTGTAATAACTGTATTATTACTCTGAATACCACAGGCAGTGTACAGCTACTTGTGGGCCCCAAGACGTCGCCACATCACGGCCCCCACGACAAGGGGCTTCCATCGCCGGGGGCGGGGGACACGCCCCCCCGCGATCCGGGGCCGCCAGCCGCCGCCAAGCCACACCCCGCCGGCGGCTGGCGGACCCCCATCGCCGGGGGGCGGGGGACCCGCCCCCCCGCGATCCGGGGCCGCCAGCCGCCGCCACGCCACGCCCCCCCGGCGGCTGGCGGACCCCCATCGCCGGGGGGCGGGGGACCCGCCCCCCCGCGATCCGGGGCCGCCAGCCGCCGCCACGCCACGCCCCCCCGGCGGCTGGCGGACCCCCATCGCCGGGGGGCGGGGGACCCCGCCCCCCCGCGATCCGGGGCCGCCAGCCGCCGCCACGCCACGCCCCCCCGGCGGCTGGCGGACCCCCATCGCCGGGGGGCGGGGGACCCGCCCCCCCGCGATCCGGGGCCGCCAGCCGCCGCCACGCCACGCCCCCCCGGCGGCTGGCGGACCCCCATCGCCGGGGGGCGGGGGACCCGCCCCCCCGCGATCCGGGGCCGCCAGCCGCCGCCACGCCACGCCCCCCCGGCGGCTGGCGGACCCCCATCGCCGGGGGGCGGGGGACCCGCCCCCCCGCGATCCGGGGCCGCCAGCCGCCGCCACGCCACGCCCCCCCGGCGGCTGGCGGACCCCCATCGCCGGGGGGCGGGGGACCCGCCCCCCCGCGATCCGGGGCCGCCAGCCGCCGCCACGCCACGTCTATATTGGGAATCATATGGCAATCTTACTGCTAAAGATTAATTACATTATCCCAGCTGTGTGTCTACTCCCAGCAATATTGCCGGTCTATATTCCCTTCTGGACGGAAATTTGAAGCAATATCATTGGGTGAGTGTACATCTTTTGTGATGTATTAAGTAGCAACATCCTCCCCCTGGTGAATATCAGCAACAATCAATTAATTATGAATATTAATAAATATATTAAATATTAATACTAATAATCGATATTAATGATCACAATAAACTTCATAAAAATTTATGGTGGATTAAAATGTTAATGATTTGGAATGGTAATTAACATTAATATCACCATTAATTTTCAAATCATGATATCCGCCATGAATGTTACTTAAGTCAAAACAAAGAGATGCGGGTAAGAAAATGAGGATTAGTATTAGGGACTAATAATATTGTTCATTAACGTTAATATTAATAATTAATACTAAGATTGCATAATCAGGTACTTAAAATAATGATAATTAATAATGGTATCCTAGTATTAGTACCATTGAGAGTTATGAAAATCGATCATTGATGTGTAATAACTGTATTATTACTCTGAATACCACAGGCAGTGTACAGCTACTTGTGGGCCCCAAGACGTCGCCACATCACGGCCCCCACGACAAGGGGCTTCCATCGCCGGCTGGATTTTCGCACGCGCGGGAAAAGTTGGGGGGGGATGAAGAACCCGGAAGTGCGCCATCTTGCCTCCGTTCATCCAAACAGTCCAACCTTTTATTGATAATAGTGATAAAGGGGCGCCGTGGTCTGTCTGGCTACTTCCTGCTGTTAAGGGGCGCTGTTAAGGTCGGGGCCCATGGTTGGCATTTGGACGTACGGATGAAGAATAAAATAAAGCACAGTATTAGTATAGGAACGAGGTATGGAAGCATTTGAGGGTTTGAATGTTAGTGTCTGCTAGGCCTGACTTGCTAACATAATAGCAGCACTCTTCTCTAAGGAAGAGACAAGTGCCTCCTTTTTCAGCTGTAAACAAGCCTAGGGCTTGCCTGTTTTGGGCAGCTACTTAGGCTATTGAGGTAGTTCGGCGCTGCAGGGAGGCCAGGCTTTCAGCTGATTCCAATAACTAGAGGGAGGAAAAACAGCCCGTTTTGACGGGAGTGGCGTAGTGGCATGGAAAGTTGCTGGAAAAGCTCTGCTACTTCTGCCTGGCTGTATAGAGTTAGACTGGGGACCAAGGACACGGGGACATAGAGGGATCAATTAGTGGCTGTATGGTTAAGAGTTTTAGAGAGAGATCAGTTGCACGAGAAATAGCCTTCAATGGGGCCGTTTTGGCCTCCATTGGGTGCCTGAGTATGATTACCTCAGGATGAATTTGGAGTTGAATAACGGAAAGGAAGGATTGGGCAGTTGCACGAGAAATAGCCTTCAATGGGGGCCGTTTTGGCCTCCATTGGGTGCCTGAGTATGATTACCTCAGGATGAATTTGGAGTTGAATAACGGAAAGGAAGGATTGGGCAGTTGCACGAGAAATAGCCTTCAATGGGGGCCGTTTTGGCCTCCATTGGGTGCCTGAGTATGATTACCTCAGGATGAATTTGGAGCTGAATAACGGAAAGGAAGGATTGGGCAGTAGCACGAGAAATAGCCTTAAGGAAGACAACTGGCAGAACTATGTACTACTGAGTGTGTTCGGCTGTCTTATGGCCAAGTTTCAGTGATGAGAAAAAAATTGCCATACAGTAGGCGGACTAGCAAAGGTCTGAGTGTATGAGTGAAACAGCAATATAAGTATAAAATGAGACTTCATTTTCAGTGTAGTCACGGAGTGTCCCTTGCCACTGGAGATGTGTCTGGGTCCTCCCATGTGAAAGCAAAAAGGAACTAGCAGTCTGTGTGTAGGGGTATGGTAAAGAAAGCATCCTTAAGGTCTAGCACAGTAAAATAAGTAGAATTGGTGGGGATATGGGACAGAAGGGTGTAAGGGTTGGGAACTACAGGGTGCGTGGGACGGGTGGCTTCATTGACTAGCCGAAGATCCTGTACTAACCTATACGTTCCATCTGCCTTTTTAACTGGAAGTATTGGAGTGTTACAGGGGGAATGTGTGCGGACAAGAATATGTTGGCTAAGTAGTCGCGTGATAATTGGCTTTAAACCTTGTAGATGTGTCGGAGAGAGAGAGAATTGGGGGCGGTTTGGGAAACGAGTGGGATCTTTGAGCTTGACGAGAACTGGTGGGTGGTGAGCAGCTATGACCAGGGTGGAAGTGTCCCACACTTGAGGGTGTACAGAAATAGGGAAGATGGGGGGTGGGGGCGACATAGGAGGAGCCTGTGCACTTGCACAAAGCATGAGCAACAGGTCATGAGGGGGCTGAAGGGGAGTGGATGAGTTGGTGGGAATGTATATGGAGGCCTTTAAGGTGCTCAGGATGTCTCGGCCTAGTAAGGGGGTAGGGCATGAGGGTATAATGAGGAACGAGTGCGCAAAGTAGTTGTTGGCCAGGCAGCAATTAAGGAGTGGAGTTTTTCGTGGGGTGGATGGCTTTCCGTCTACTCCTACTACAGAGATATCGGATTGAAGGCTAGGTCCAGAGAAGGACGGCAAAACAGAATAGGTAGCCTCGCTATCTATTAAAAAATCAATTGTCTTACCCGCTACCAGGAGAGTTACCCGCGGCTCGGCGAGGGTGATGGGGGTCCCCGAGTCTCGGCACCTTCAGTTGTCATCATCGTCCAGATGTAGGAGCTGGAAGGAGCTCCCAGGATCCTGGGAAAGGGGGTCACGTGGAGACGCAGCACCTGTTCTCAGGGTGGGGCAATCAGACTTCCAGTGTCCTCCCTGCTGGCAAGCAGGGCAGGGGGTTGCTGGTGGACGAGGCTTAGGACATTCATTGGCCCAATGTCCTGACGCCTTGCACTTATGGCAAGGCTGCGTTGGGGCTCGGGGACCTTGCGGACACCTGTTGACATAGTGTCCTGCCTTGCCGCACTTATAGCAGGCTCCTTTTGTAGCCTTGGAGTCTGCGGAGTATGTGCTCTCTGGTCTGGGGTTACAACTGGGCCGTAAAGCCGCTGCTAGGAGCTGGGCCTTCTGTTTGAGGCGTGCCTGTCGCACTGCCTCAGCCGTCTCCTCTCTGGAGTTATAGACCTTAAAGGCTAATTTAACCAGGTCTTGTATTGGTGCCTGAGGACCATCCTCTACCTTCTGAAGTTTCTTACGAATGTCAGGAGCTGATTGAGAAATGAAATAAGATGCCAAAATGGTGGCCCCTGTAGGGGAGGCCGGATCTAACCGGGTATATTGGGTTAGAACCTCAGTCAGCCTATTTAAGAATGCGGCTGGATTTTCTTCTGGATTTTGAATAATTTCTTTTAATTTGTTAAAATTTACAGTTTTGTTTGAGGCTGTTTGCATACCAGCCAACAAACACTGAACCATTATGTCTCGCCTACGGCGCCCAGGCTGGTTTGCTTGATAGTTCCAGTCCGGGTCTGCCGAGGGGACTGCTTGCTCCCCTAGTGGGATGGTGGCGTCAGTTAAATGTAGTTGGTTGGCGTGCTGCCTGGCGGCTGCTAGGATGCGCTCTTGCTCCTCAGGGTTTAGGGTGGAGGTTAGGATAACCTGGAGGTCATGCCAAGTTAAGTCATAGGCCTGACAAAGGTATCTAAATTCCTTTATGTAGACGGTGGGATTAGCTGAGAAATCCCCTAAACGCTTTTCAATTTTGGAAAGATCTGCCAATGAAAAAGGGACATGTACTCTGACTAGCCCCTCCGCCCCAGCCACCTCTCGCAAAGGTGCTAACACTGTAGGAGGGTGTGGGGCAGGAGTGGAGGCATCAGCAGGGCACTTAGAGCGGGTGTGTGCAGAGACAGGAGACTCAAGACAGCCAGTTGGGGGCCCCGAAGGAAGCACAGGACTGAGTGGATTACTAGTAGGTAAGGAGGAGGAAGGAGGAGTCTGGGCAGGAAGGGAGGGGGTGGAGAGAGTGGGGAGAGAAGGAGGAGTATAGGGACGAGAGCTTAAGGCCCAAAAGCCTTGTACGTAATTAATTTCAGACCACTTGCCTAGCCGCTGGCAGAAATTGCTGAGGTCGATCACGCCACAGTGGAAAGGAAAATTAACCGCTTCCTCCTAAGGTCTTGTTCAAGCTGTAAGGTTTTTAAATTGGCTAGGAGGCACCCTAAGGGGGTGCTCTTTGGAAATTTGGACTGGGGGTTTCCCATTTGTTTCCTCTTTACCGACACAATGGACCCAATGGACATGGGAATGGATCCCTGCCTGGCTTCAAAGCGTCCTTTGGAACCAGCAGAGACAGACGAGAGGCTCTTGAAGCCTAAGTGGAGATTACCTTCAGGCGGACGTCTCCGTCCTGAACGGGTCTCCCGAGCCACTTGGTGGCTCCAAATGGACCCCGGACCTGCGCAGGATTTCTGGCCGAGGGAGGTAAAGAGGAGACAAGGGCACTTACCCCAGAGAGGCCGTGGGAGTGAGGGAAGCGGGTCTCAGGTCCTGGTCCGTCTGCTGCGTGGGAGCAGGAGGAGGTTCCTCAACCCTTAGAGGCCTGAGGAGGGGTCTCCTCCCGGGTCTTCGGCACCAACTGTTTTGTTTTTCTAAGACCACCAGAGCGGGTACAAAAGAACCAGGGACTAGGCAAGGGTAGGAGCAAAACTGCAAGTTTATTTTGGTCACCTAGCTTCAAGGGAAGAAGGTGGGTAGGGAGAGGTCTGCTGGCCCCCGACAAAAGGGGCCCCCAGAGTCACCAATACAGCTCTCAGACAGAGTTCCCACAGTCCTGACATCGCGACAGGAGTGGAGGACTGAGGAAGGCCGTGCGTGGCGTGCCTCCGGAGCGGCTTTTCTAGGAGTGGGAGGGCAATAGGCGGGGCTCGGGCGTGTCAGGGGGCGTTCCACAGGTGCGACCAGGTAAATCTTGGTCTCTTCAGATTGACATCACCTGGCGCATGCCTAGTTGGTCTGCACCTTCCCGGGTCGCCGGCTGGATTTTCGCCAGCGCAGGAAAAGTTGGGGGGGGATGAAGAACCCGGAAGTGCGCCATCTTGCCTCCGTTCATCCAAACAATTCTCAAATCATGATATCCGCCATGAATGTTACTTAAATCAAAACAAAGAGATGCGGGTAACAAAATTAGGATTAGTATTAGGGACTAATAATATTGTTCACTAATATTAATATTAATAATTAATACTAAGATTGCATAATCAGGTACTTAAAATAATGAAAATTAATAATGGTATCCTAGTATTAGTACCATTGAGATTTATGAAAATAGATCATTGATGTGTAATAACTGTATTATTACTCTGAATACCACAGGCAGTGTACAGCTACTTGTGGGCCCCAAGACGTCGCCACATCACGGCCCCCACGACAAGGGGCTTCCATCGCCGGGGGCGGGGGACACGCCCCCCCGCGATCCGGGGCCGCCAGCCGCCGCCACGCCACGCCCCCCCGGCGGCTGGCGGACCCCCATCGCCGGGGGGCGGGGGACCCGCCCCCCCGCGATCCGGGGCCGCCAGCCGCCGCCACGCCACGCCCCCCCGGCGGCTGGCGGACCCCCATCGCCGGGGGGCGGGGGACCCGCCCCCCCGCGATCCGGGGCCGCCAGCCGCCGCCACGCCACGCCCCCCCGGCGGCTGGCGGACCCCCATCGCCGGGGGGCGGGGGACCCGCCCCCCCGCGATCCGGGGCCGCCAGCCGCCGCCACGCCACGCCCCCCCGGCGGCTGGCGGACCCCCATCGCCGGGGGGCGGGGGACCCGCCCCCCCGCGATCCGGGGCCGCCAGCCGCCGCCACGCCACGCCCCCCCGGCGGCTGGCGGACCCCCATCGCCGGGGGGCGGGGGACCCGCCCCCCCGCGATCCGGGGCCGCCAGCCGCCGCCACGCCACGCCCCCCCGGCGGCTGGCGGACCCCCATCGCCGGGGGGCGGGGGACCCGCCCCCCCGCGATCCGGGGCCGCCAGCCGCCGCCACGCCACGCCCCCCCGGCGGCTGGCGGACCCCCATCGCCGGGGGGCGGGGGACCCGCCCCCCGCGATCCGGGGCCGCCAGCCGCCGCCACGCCACGCCCCCCCGGCGGCTGGCGGACCCCCATCGCCGGGGGGCGGGGGACCCGCCCCCCCGCGATCCGGGGCCGCCAGCCGCCGCCACGCCACGCCCCCCCGGCGGCTGGCGGACCCCCATCGCCGGGGGGCGGGGGACCCGCCCCCCCGCGATCCGGGGCCGCCAGCCGCCGCCACGCCACGCCCCCCCGGCGGCTGGCGGACCCCCATCGCCGGGGGGCGGGGGACCCGCCCCCCCGCGATCCGGGGCCCGCCAGCCGCCGCCACGCCACGTCTATATTGGGAATCATATGGCAATCTTACTGCTAAAGATTAATTACATTATCCCAGCTGTGTGTCTACTCCCAGCAATATTGCCGGTCTATATTCCCTTCTGGACGGAAATTTGAAGCAATATCATTGGGTGAGTGTACATCTTTTGTGATGTATTAAGTAGCAACATCCTCCCCCTGGTGAATATCAGCAACAATCAATTAATTATTAATATTAATAAATATATTAAATATTAATACTAATAATCGATATTAATGATCACAATAAACTTCATAAAAATTTATGGTGGATTAAAATGTTAATGATTTGGAATGGTAATTAACATTAATATCACCATTAATTTTCAAATCATGATATCCGCCATGAATGTTACTTAAGTCAAAACAAAGAGATGCGGGTAAGAAAATGAGGATTAGTATTAGGGACTAATAATATTGTTCATTAACGTTAATATTAATAATTAATACTAAGATTGCATAATCAGGTACTTAAAATAATGATAATTAATAATGGTATCCTAGTATTAGTACCATTGAGAGTTATGAAAATCGATCATTGATGTGTAATAACTGTATTATTACTCTGAATACCACAGGCAGTGTACAGCTACTTGTGGGCCCCAAGACGTCGCCACATCACGGCCCCCACGACAAGGGGCTTCCATCGCGGGGGGGGGGGGACACGCCCCCCCGCGATCCGGGGCCGCCAGCCGCCGCCACGCCACGCCCCCCCGGCGGCTGGCGGACCCCCATCGCCGGGGGGCGGGGGACCCGCCCCCCCGCGATCCGGGGCCGCCAGCCGCCGCCACGCCACGTCTATATTGGGAATCATATGGCAATCTTCCTGCTAAAGATTAATTACATTCTCCCAGCTGTGTGTCTACTCCCAGCAATATTGCCGGTCTATATTCCCTTCTGGACGGAAATTTGAAGCAATATCATTGGGTGAGTGTACATCTTTTGTGATGTTTTAAGTAGCAACATCCTCCCCCTGGTGAATATCAGCAACAATCAATTAATTATTAATATTAATAAATATATTAAATATTAATACTAATAATCGATATTAATGATCACGATAAACTTCATAAAAATTTATGGTGGATTAAAATGTTAATGATTTGGAATGGTAATTAACATTAATATCACCATTAATTTTCAAATCATGATATCCGCCATGAATGTTACTTAAATCAAAACAAAGAGATGCGGGTAAGAAAATGAGGATTAGTATTAGGGACTAATAATATTGTTCATTAACGTTAATATTAATAATTAATACTAAGATTGCATAATCAGGTACTTAAAATAACGAAAATTAATAATGGTATCCTAGTATTAGTACCATTGAGAGTTAGGAAAATCGATCATTGATGTGTAATAACTGTATTATTACTCTGAATACCACAGGCAGTGTACAGCTACTTGTGGGCCCCAAGACGTCGCCACATCACGGCCCCCACGACAAGGGGCTTCCATCGCCGGGGGCGGGGGACACGCCCCCCCGCGATCCGGGGCCGCCAGCCGCCGCCAAGCCACACCCCGCCGGCGGCTGGCGGACCCCCATCGCCGGGGGGGCGGGGGACCCGCCCCCCCGCGATCCGGGGCGGCCAGCCGCCGCCACGCCACGCCCCCCGGCGGCTGGCGGACCCCCATCGCCGGGGGGCGGGGGACCCGCCCCCCCCGCGATCCGGGGCCGCCAGCCGCCGCCACGCCACGCCCCCCCGGCGGCTGGCGGACCCCCATCGCCGGGGGGCGGGGGACCCGCCCCCCCGCGATCCGGGGCCGCCAGCCGCCGCCACGCCACGCCCCCCCCGGCGGCTGGCGGACCCCCATCGCCGGGGGGCGGGGGACCCGCCCCCCCGCGATCCGGGGCCGCCAGCCGCCGCCACGCCACGCCCCCCCCGGCGGCTGGCGGACCCCCATCGCCGGGGGGCGGGGGACCCGCCCCCCCGCGATCCGGGGCCGCCAGCCGCCGCCACGCCACGCCCCCCCGGCGGCTGGCGGACCCCCATCGCCGGGGGGCGGGGGACCCGCCCCCCCGCGATCCGGGCCGCCAGCCGCCGCCACGCCACGCCCCCCCGGCGGCTGGCGGACCCCCATCGCCGGGGGGCGGGGGACCCGCCCCCCCGCGATCCGGGGCCGCCAGCCGCCGCCACGCCACGCCCCCCCGGCGGCTGGCGGACCCCCATCGCCGGGGGGCGGGGGACCCGCCCCCCCGCGATCCGGGGCCGCCAGCCGCCGCCACGCCACGCCCCCCCCGGCGGCTGGCGGACCCCCATCGCCGGGGGGCGGGGGACCCGCCCCCCCGCGATCCGGGGCCGCCAGCCGCCGCCACGCCACGTCTATATTGGGAATCATATGGCAATCTTACTGCTAAAGATTAATTACATTATCCCAGCTGTGTGTCTACTCCCAGCAATATTGCCGGTCTATATTCCCTTCTGGACGGAAATTTGAAGCAATATCATTGGGTGAGTGTACATCTTTTGTGATGTATTAAGTAGCAACATCCTCCCCCTGGTGAATATCAGCAACAATCAATTAATTATTAATATTAATAAATATATTAAATATTAATACTAATAATCGATATTAATGATCACAATAAACTTCATAAAAATTTATGGTGGATTAAAATGTTAATGATTTGGAATGGTAATTAACATTAATATCACCATTAATTTTCAAATCATGATATCCGCCATGAATGTTACTTAAGTCAAAACAAAGAGATGCGGGTAAGAAAATGAGGATTAGTATTAGGGACTAATAATATTGTTCATTAACGTTAATATTAATAATTAATACTAAGATTGCATAATCAGGTACTTAAAATAATGATAATTAATAATGGTATCCTAGTATTAGTACCATTGAGAGTTATGAAAATCGATCATTGATGTGTAATAACTGTATTATTACTCTGAATACCACAGGCAGTGTACAGCTACTTGTGGGCCCCAAGACGTCGCCACATCACGGCCCCCACGACAAGGGGCTTCCATCGCGGGGGGGGGGGGGGACACGCCCCCCCGCGATCCGGGGCCGCCAGCCGCCGCCACGCCACGCCCCCCCGGCGGCTGGCGGACCCCCATCGCCGGGGGGCGGGGGACCCGCCCCCCCGCGATCCGGGGCCGCCAGCCGCCGCCACGCCACGTCTATATTGGGAATCATATGGCAATCTTCCTGCTAAAGATTAATTACATTCTCCCAGCTGTGTGTCTACTCCCAGCAATATTGCCGGTCTATATTCCCTTCTGGACGGAAATTTGAAGCAATATCATTGGGTGAGTGTACATCTTTTGTGATGTTTTAAGTAGCAACATCCTCCCCCTGGTGAATATCAGCAACAATCAATTAATTATTAATATTAATAAATATATTAAATATTAATACTAATAATCGATATTAATGATCACGATAAACTTCATAAAAATTTATGGTGGATTAAAATGTTAATGATTTGGAATGGTAATTAACATTAATATCACCATTAATTTTCAAATCATGATATCCGCCATGAATGTTACTTAAATCAAAACAAAGAGATGCGGGTAAGAAAATGAGGATTAGTATTAGGGACTAATAATATTGTTCATTAACGTTAATATTAATAATTAATACTAAGATTGCATAATCAGGTACTTAAATAACCGAAATTAATAATGGTATCCTAGTATTAGTACCATTGAGAGTTAGGAAAAATCGATCATTGATGTGTAATAACTGTATTATTACTCTGAATACCACAGGCAGTGTACAGCTACTTGTGGGCCCCAAGACGTCGCCACATCACGGCCCCCACGACAAGGGGCTTCCATCGCCGGGGGCGGGGGACACGCCCCCCCGCGATCCGGGGCCGCCAGCCGCCGCCAAGCCACACCCCGCCGGCGGCTGGCGGACCCCCATCGCCGGGGGGCGGGGGACCCGCCCCCACCGCGATCCGGGGCCGCCAGCCGCCGCCACGCCACGCCCCCCCCGGCGGCTGGCGGACCCCCATCGCCGGGGGGCGGGGGACCCGCCCCCCCGCGATCCGGGGGCCGCCAGCCCGCCGCCACGCCACGCCCCCCCGGCGGATGGCGGACCCCATCGCCGGGGGGCGGGGGACCCGCCCCCCCGCGATCCGGGCCGCCAGCCGCCGCCACGCCACGCCCCCCCGGCGGCTGGCGGACCCCCATCGCCGGGGGGCGGGGACCCGCCCCCCCGCGATCCGGGGCCGCCAGCCGCCGCCACGCCACGCCCCCCGGCGGCTGGCGGACCCCCATCGCCGGGGGGCGGGGGACCCGCCCCCCCGCGATCCGGGGCCGCCAGCCGCCGCCACGCCACGCCCCCCCGGCGGCTGGCGGACCCCCATCGCCGGGGGGCGGGGGACCCGCCCCCCCGCGATCCGGGGCCGCCAGCCGCCGCCACGCCACGTCTATATTGGGAATCATATGGCAATCTTACTGCTAAAGATTAATTACATTATCCCAGCTGTGTGTCTACTCCCAGCAATATTGCCGGTCTATATTCCCTTCTGGACGGAAATTTGAAGCAATATCATTGGGTGAGTGTACATCTTTTGTGATGTTTTAAGTAGCAACATCCTCCCCCTGGTGAATATCAGCAACAATCAATTAATTATTAATATTAATAAATATATTAAATATTAATACTAATAATCGATATTAATGATCACGATAAACTTCATAAAAATTTATGGTGGATTAAAATGTTAATGATTTGGAATGGTAATTAACATTAATATCACCATTAATTTTCAAATCATGATATCCGCCATGAATGTTACTTAAGTCAAAACAAAGAGATGCGGGTAAGAAAATGAGGATTAGTATTAGGGACTAATAATATTGTTCATTAACGTTAATATTAATAATTAATACTAAGATTGCATAATCAGGTACTTAAAATAATGATAATTAATAATGGTATCCTAGTATTAGTACCATTGAGAGTTATGAAAATCGATCATTGATGTGTAATAACTGTATTATTACTCTGAATACCACAGGCAGTGTACAGCTACTTGTGGGCCCCAAGACGTCGCCACATCACGGCCCCCACGACAAGGGGCTTCCATCGCCGGGGGCGGGGGACACGCCCCCCCGCGATCCGGGGCCGCCAGCCCCGCCAAGCCACACCCCGCCGGCGGCTGGCGGACCCCCATCGCCGGGGGGCGGGGGACCCGCCCCCCCGCGATCCGGGGCGGCCAGCCGCCGCACGCCACGCCCCCCGGCGGCTGGCGGACCCCCATCGCCGGGGGCGGGGGACCCTCCCCCCCCGCGATCCGGGGCCGCCAGCCGCCGCCACGCCACGCCCCCCCGGCGGCTGGCGGACCCCCATCGCCGGGGGCGGGGGACCCGCCCCCCGCGATCCGGGGCCGCCAGCCGCCGCCACGCCACGCCCCCCCGGCGGCTGGCGGACCCCCATCGCCGGGGGGCGGGGGACCCGCCCCCCCGCGATCCGGGGCCGCCAGCCGCCGCCACGCCACGCCCCCCCGGCGGCTGGCGGACCCCCATCGCCGGGGGGCGGGGACCCGCCCCCCGCGATCCGGGGCCGCCAGCCGCCGCCACGCCACGCCCGCCCCCCCGGCGGCTGGCGGACCCCCATCGCCGGGGGGCGGGGGACCCGCCCCCCGCGATCCGGGGCCCCAGCGCCGCCACGCCACGCCCCCCCGGCGGCTGGCGGACCCCCATCGCCGGGGGGCGGGGGACCGCCCCCCGCGATCCGGGGCCGCCAGCCGCCGCCACGCACGCCCCCCCGGCGGCTGGCGGACCCCCATCGCCGGGGGCGGGGACCCGCCCCCCCGCGATCCGGGGCCGCCAGCCGCCGCCACGCCACGCCCCCCGGCGGCTGGCGGACCCCCATCGCCGGGGGGCGGGGGACCCGCCCCCCCGCGATCCGGGGCCGCCAGCCGCCGCCACGCCACGTCTATATTGGGAATCATATGCAATCTTACTGCTAAAGTTAATTACATTCCCAGCTGTGTGTCTACTCCCAGCAATATTGCCGGTCTATATTCCCTTCTGGACGGAAATTTGAAGCAATATCATTGGGTGAGTGTACATCTTTTGTGATGTATTAAGTAGCACATCCTCCCCCTGGTGGAATATCAGCAACAATCAATTAATTATTAATATTAATAAATATTAAATATTAATACTAATAATCGATATTAATGATCACAATAAACTTCATAAAATTATGGTGGATTAAAATGTTAATGATTTGGAATGGTAATTAACTTAATATCACCATTAATTTTCAAAATCAGATACCGCCATGAATGTTACTTAAGTCAAAACAAAGATATGGGGTAAGAAAATGAGGATAGTATTAGGGACTAATAATATTGTTCATTAACGTTAATATTAATAATTAATACTAAGATTGCATAATCAGGTACTTAAAATATGATATTAATAATGGTATCCTAGTATTAGTACCATTGAGAGTTATGAAACGATCATTGATGTGTAATAACTGTATTATTACTCTGAATACCACAGGCAGTGTACAGCTACTTGTGGGCCCCAAGACGTCGCCACATCACGGCCCCCACGACAAGGGGCTTCCATCGCGGGGGGGGGGGGGGGACCGCCCCCCCGCGATCCGGGGCCGCCAGCCGCCGCGCACGCCACGCCCCCCCGGCGGCTGGAGGACCCATCGCCGGGGGGGGGGGACCCGCCCCCCCGAGATCCGGGGGGACAGCCGCCGCCACGCAACGTCTATATTGGGAATCATTATGGGCCAATCTTCCTGCTAAAGATTAATACATTCTCCCAGCTGTGCTGTCTACTCCCAGCAATATGCGGTCTATCTCCCTTCTGGACGGAAATTTGAAGCAATATCATGGGTGAGTGTACATCTTTTGTGATGTTTTAAGTCGAACATCCTCCCCTGGTGAATACAGCAACACAATTAATTATTAATATAATCTCAAATTAGTAAATATTAATACTAATAAGCGAAATTAATGATCACGTAAACTTCATAAAAATTTATGGTGGAGTAAAAATGTTAATGATTGTGGAATGGTAATTACCTTAATATCACCCATTAATTCAAATCATGATATCCGCCATGAATTGTTACTTAATCAAACAAGAGATGCGGACGGGTGGTAAGAAATGAGGATTAGTATTAGGGACTAATTAATATTGTTCATTAACGTTAATATAATAAGTCAGACTAAGATGCAAATCAGGGTACTTAAATAACGAAAATTACTTAATGGTATCTAGTATTAGTACATTGAGAGTTCGGAAAATCGATCATTGATCTGTGTAGATAACTGTATTTTACTTGAATACCACAGGCAGTGTAAGCTACTGTGGGCCCCAAGACGTAGCCAATCACGGCCCAGCGAAAAGGGGCTCCATCGCCGGGGGAGGGGGACACGCCCCCCACGCTAAGGGGCCGCCAGCCGCCGCCAAGCCACCACCCCCGCAGGCGGTGGCGGACCCCCATCGCCGGGGGGGCGGGGGGAACCGCCCCACGCGATCGGGGCCCCAGCCGCCGCCCACGCCACGCCCCCCCCGGCGGGATGGCGGACCCCCATCGCCGGGGCGGGGGACCCGCCCCCCCCGCGATACGCGCGGGGGCAGCCACCCCCAAAGGGGGGGGGGGGCGGGGGGGCCGCCGCCAGCCACGCCCCCCCGGCGGATGGCGGAACCCCATCGCCGGGGGCGGGGGACCCGCACCCCCGCGATACGGGGCGCCAGCCGCCGCACGCCACGCCCCCCCGCGGGCGGTGGCGGAACCCCCATGCGCCGGGGGGCGGGGACCGCCCCCCCGCGAATCCGGGGCGCAGCGCCGCCACGGCCACGCCCCCCGGGGCATGGCAGGACCCCCATCGCCGGGGGGCAGGTGGCCCCGCCCCCCGAGATCCGGGGCAGCCAGCCGCCGCCACGCCACGCCCTCCACGGCGGCTGGCGGACCCCCATCGCCGGGGGGCGGGGGACCGCCCCCCCGCCGATACGGGGCCGCCAGCGCCGCCACGCCACGTCTTATTGGGAATCAAGGCAATCTACTGGCTAAAGATTAATTACATTATCCCAGCTGTGTGTCTACTCCCAAGCAATATTGCCGGTCTCTATCCCTTTCTGGCGGAAATTTGAAGCAATATCATGGGTGAGTGTACATCTTCTGTGATGTATTAAGTAGCAAATACTCCCCTGGTGAATATCAAGCAACCAATCAATTAATTATGAATATTAATTAACTAATTAATATTATACTACAATCGATATTAATGATCACACAAAAACTTCATAAAATTTATGTGGATTAAAATGTTAATGATATGGAATGGTAATTACATTTAATATCACCATTAATTTTCCAATCATCGATATCCGCCATGAATGTTATTAAGAGTCAAACAAAGGAGATGCGGGTAAGAAAATGAGGATTAGATTAGGGACTAATAATTATTGTTCATAACGTAATATAATAATTAATACTAAGGATGGCCTTAATCAGGGGTACTAAAATAATGATAATTAATATGGTGATCCTAGTATTAGTTACCATTGAGAGTTATGAAAAGCCGATCATTGAGTGTTTGTAATAACATGTATTATTACTCTGAATACCACAGGCAGTTGTACAGCCTACTTGTGGGCCCCAAGACGTCGCCCACATTCACGGCCCCACGAAAAGGGGTCTTCATCGCGGGGGGGGGGGGACCGCCCCCCCGCGATCCGGGGCCGCCAGGCCGCCGCCACGCCACGCCCCCGGAGGCTGGCGGACCCCATGCCGGGGGGCGGGGGACCCGCCACCCCGCGATCGGGGCCGCCAGCCGCCGCCAGCCACGCATATTGGGCGAATCATATGGCAACTTCCGCTAAAGATTAATTACATTATCCAGCTGTGTGTCTACTCCCAGCAATATTGCGGCTATATTCCCTTTGCGACGGAAATTTGAAGCAATATCATTGGGTGAGTGTACATCTTTTGTGATGTTTTAAAGTAGTAGCAACAATTTCCTCCCCCTGGTGAATATCAGCAACAATCATTTTAATTATAAATATTAATAAAGATATTAAAATATTAATACTAATAATCGATATTAATGATCACGATAAACTTCATAAAAATTTATGGTGGATTAAATTTAATGGATTTGGAATGCCGAATAACATTAATATCACACCATTAATTTTTCAAATCATGATATCCGCATGAATGTTACTTAAAATCACAAACAAAGAGATGCGGTAAAGAAAATGAGGTAATTAGTATTAAGGGACTAATAAGATTGTTCATTACGTTAATATTATAATTAATACTAAGATGCCTAATAAGGTACTAAAATAACGAAAATTAATAATGGTTATCCTAGTATTAGTACAATTGAGAGTTAGGAAAATCATCATTTGATGTGGAATACCTGATTATTACTCTGAATACCAAGGCAGCTGTACAGCTACTGTGGGCCCCAAGACGTCGCCACATCACGGCCACACGACAAGGGGCTGCCATCGCCGGGGGCGGGGGACACGCCCCCCCGCGATCCGGGGCCGCCAGCCGCCGCCAAGCCACACCCCGGCCGGCGGCTGGCGGGAACCCCCATAGCCGGGGGGCGGGGGACCCGCCCCCCCGCGATACGGGGCGGGCCAGCCGCCGCCACGCCACGCCCCCCCGGCGGCTGGCGGACCCCCATCGCCGGGGGGCGGGGACCCGGCCCCCCGCGATCCGGGGGCCGCCAGCCGCCGGCCAAGCCAGGCCACCCCCGGCGGCTGGCGGACCCACGCGGGGGTCGGGGGACCCGCACCCACCGCGATCCGGGGCCGCCAGCCGCCGCCACGCCACGCCCCCCGGCGGCTGGCGGACCCACATAGCCGGACGGCCAAGGGGGCGGGGGACCCGCCCCCCCGCGATCCGGGGCCGCCAGCCACGCCACGCCCACGGCCCCCCCGGCGGCTGGAGGGAACCATAGACGGGGGGCGGGGGACCGCCCCCCCCCGCGATCGGTGTGGCCGCCAAGCCGCCGCCAAAGCCAACGCCCCCCCGGAGGCTGGCGGACCCCATCGCCGGGGGGGCGGGGGACCCGGCCCCCCGGCACGATACGGGGCCGCCACCGCCGCCGCCCAGCCACGCCCCCCCCGGCGGTGGCGGGAACCCCATCGCGGAGGGGCGGGGGACCCGCCCCCCCCGAGATAGGGCCGCACAGCCGCCCGCCACGCCACGCGCCCCCCGGCGGAGGGGGGACCCCATCGACGGGAGCGGGGGACCCGCCCCCCCGCGATCCGGGGCCGCCAGCCGCCGCCCACGCCACGCCCCCCCGGCGGATGGCGGACCCCCATCGACGAGGGGGCGGGGGACCCGCCCCCCCGCGATCGGGGGACGCCAGCCGCCCGCCACGCCACGTCTATATTGGGACATATGGCAATCTTACTGTAAGATTAATTACATTTTATACAGATGTGGGTCTAATCCCAGCAATATTGCCGAGTCTATATTCCCTTCTGGACTGAAATTTGAAGCAATATCATTGGGTGAGTGTACATCTTTTGTGATGTAAGGAAGTATGCAACATCCTCCCCCTGGTGAAATCAGCCAACAATAAATTAATTATAATATTAATAAAATATATTAAATATTTAATACTAATAATCGATATAATGATCACAATAAACTCCATAAAAATTTATTGGTGGATTAAAATTGTGTTATCGATTTGGGAATGGTAATTAACATTAATCTCACCATTAATTTTAAAATATGAGATCAGCCATGAATGTTATATCCAAAACAAAGAGATGCGGGTAAAGAAAATGAGGATAAATTTTTAAGGTAATTAGGGACTAATAATATTGTTCATTAACGTTAATATTAATAACTATTACTTAAGATTTGAATAATCAGGGACTTAAAATAATGATAATAATAATGGTATATAGGATTAGTACCATTGAGAGGTATGAAAATCGATCATTGATGTGTATAACTTATTATTACTCTGAATACCAAGCGTTTACAGCTACTTGTGGGCCCAAGACGTCCGCCACATCACGGCCCCCACGACAAGGGAGCTTCCATCGCTTGGGGGGGGGGGGACACGCCCCCCCGCGATGTTCCGGGGCCGCCCAGCCCGCCGCCACGCCACGCCCACCCGGGGCTGGCGGACCCAATCGCCCGGGGGGCGGGGGACCCCCCCGGCGATACGGGGCCGCCGCCGCCGCCACGCCACGTCTATATTGGGGATCATATGGAATCTTCCTGCTAAAGATTAATTACATTCTCCCAGCTGTGTGTCTACTCCAGCAATATTGCCTGGTCTATATTCCCTTCTGGACGGAAATTTGAATAGCAATAGCAAATATCATTGGGTGGAGTGTACATTCTTTTGTGATGTTTTAAAGATAGCACATCTCCATGGTTGAATATCAGCAACAATCAATATTATTAACTAGTAATAAGGATTAAAATTATACTAATTAATCAGATATGAATGATGCCGAGAAACTTCATTAAAAATTTATGGTGGAAAAAATGTTAATGATTGGAATGGTAATTAACATTAATATCACATTAATTTTCAAATTCAGGATATCCGCAGGAATGTACTTAAATCAAACAAAGAGGGGCGGGTAGTAAAGAATAATTGAGGATTAGTATATAGGGACCTAATCAATATTGTTCATTAACGGTAATATTAATAATTAATACTAAGATTGCATAATCAGGTTATTAAAATAACGAAAATTAATAATGGTATCTAGTATTGTACCATTGAGAGTTAGGGAAAATGATCATGATGGCTGAAATAACTGCTATTATACTATGAATACCACAGGCAGGTACAGCTACGTGTGCGGCCCCAAGACGTCGCCACATCACGGCCCCCCACGACAAGGGGCTTCCATCGCCGGGGGAGGGGACACGCACCTCCCCGCGATCAGGGGACGCAAGCCGCCGCCAAGCCACCACCCCGCCCGCCGGGGCTGCGGACCCCCATCGCCGGGGGGGCGGGGGACCCGCCCCCCCGCGCATCCGGGGCCGCCAGCC